>NC_056730.1:590217539-590397539 GCF_019279795.1 Protopterus annectens | reverse complement strand
CTGGACCTGCAGATGACATTGTGATATGTAGTGAGAGTAGGGACCAGGTTGAGGAGACCCTGGAGAGGTGGAGATATGCTTTAGAGAGGAGAGGAATGAAGGTCAGCAGGGCTAAAACAGAATATATGTGTGTAAATGTGAGGGAGGGTAGAGGAATGGTGAGGATGCAGGGAGTAGAGTTGGTAAAGGTGGATGAGTTTAAATACTTGGGATCAACAGTTCAGAGTAATGGTGAGTGTGGAAGAGAGGTGAAGAAGAAAGTACAGGCAGAGTGGAATGGGTGGAGAAGAGTGTCAGGAGTGATTTGTGACAGATGGGTACCAATAAGAGTGAAAGGGAAGGTCTGCAAGAGGCTAGTGAGACCAGGTATGTTATATGGGTTGGAGATGGTGGCATTGACGAAAAGGCAGGAGTCAGAGCTGGATGTGGCAGAGTTAAAGATGTTAAGATTTGCACTGGGTGTGACTAGGATGGACAGGATTAGGAATCAGTATATTAGAGGGTCAGCTCAGGTTGGACAGTTTGGAGACAAAGCAAGAGAGGTGAGATTGCGCTGGTTTGGACATGTGCTGAGGAGGGATGCTGGGTATATTGGGAAAGGGATGCTATTGATGGAGCTGCCAGGTAAGAGTAAAAGAGGAAGACCTAAGATAAGGTTTATGGATGTGGTGAGAGAGGACATGCAAGTGGTTGGTGTGAAAGAGCATGATGCAGAGGACAGGAAGAATTGGAAACAGAAGATCCGCTGTGGCGACCCCTAATGGGAACAGCTGAAAGAAGATGATGATGATTACAATAAACTCTATAAATATGCAATGTACTCTAGAGCTTACATATCTGTACACAAACCAGCCACAGGTAAAGGTTTTCAAAATATTTAATAATAAATAATTAAAACACAAGACAATACTAGTACACCACAGTGATATCTAAGAGTTCAGAGATCACACAGAAACTTAAAACAATATAGTAGGAAAGTTCTGATATAACAGAAAAACACTTAAGTCTAATCTTTCTTCTAAGTTCCTAGCTATTACTACAAGAAAACATACGTCTAAGCCACTACTTACATAAGACACCAGGCAGAGTGCTGATAAGTGGGCTATCAAGATCAAAATGCTCACAGTCTTTCTCAGAGCAATAGTTTTTAAACTCACTAACATCTTTGTTAGGCCCTCCCAAATTACATCATTTTGGCACTTAGGTTTTCCCAGTATACACGTTACATCATTTTTGACACTTAGTCTGGAGTTCCCAGGCCAACAAACTACATTATTTAGCAATCTAACACCTGCTCGGTAAACTACAACAATAAAAGACATTTCACATGTACACTCTAGCAATTATTCCTTAAGTTAAGACAATAGAAAGAATGTGTTCAGCCAGCCGCTTTGGCACCACTATTTAGATAATTTTACTTCAAAGAACATTTGAAATGCTTTGCTTAGTTTTCCTTACAGCAGATGGCAATGTTGCAACAATCTTGAAGTTCACATTTTGCAGTGTTTTTTTTTCATTTAAGAACACAAGCCTGTATTTTACATTTATATATACAAATGATAGAATTATGTATCAAATTCTATTTGACTAGGCTGGCTGCCTTCACCCATCTTCCCCCAATCCTCACACTATCTATGAGAGAGAGAGAGAGAGAGAGAGAGAGTGATGGATGGTTATGTATACATAAATGTATGTATCTACTGACGTATCTATATATAACAGGTCATTTTGAGCAAAGAGCAGCAGCATTGTGCTCTGTTTAACTAAGTGTATGAGCATGCCCAGTGGGATTCTCACTACATATAAACTGACTCCAGCCCACACCTAACTGTACTCCAATCTGGGATTTTGAGTGTTACAGGCAATGACATCTTTCCCTGTTTCTGCAGTGCTGCACATCACTCACATTGTCTATGACATTCTACAGCTGTGTGATGTAATTAATATGTGACAGATGCTAATAATATTACAACACACACAGACTGACAGTCTGTAAAGCACAACAAAGTAAAACCTCACATCCAAAAGAAGTGTATGCTTCTATATGAGAACCATCAACGCCATCACATATGCTAACTTCCCTAGTCCACTGAGCCACACAAGATGTCTGACAAAGTGGGGTCATTCATCACACAATCAACAGCATAAGTATGTACATTGTTATTCCTGTGTTAAGTAAGACATGGAATGCATGTGGAATTTCTATGTAAATGCCCTCAGACTGCCTGGACTGCTGATATATCATTGATGAATTACTGTTAAAGCAGTTATAAAGGAACACTGCTGTGTTGGGGGTGGGGATACAACACCGCATGTTCTGCTAGGATACACAGTAGTCCGAATATCATGTAACCCTACTGTGTACATCTTCCTTGATTGATGTACTGAATATTCCATGTATGAGGCCTAGAGAATATTAAAGCACACATGATAGTGGAATGGGTATCTGTAGTCCCATGCAGCTGTTACTTCTGTCCAAATAGCCCACTATATTTACTTGCATAAATGTAGCAGATCCATACATACAATGCCATTATCTTAATAATCCTTACAAGTACTGTGTAGGTTATGGACTTACCTGTGAATGCAGCAGATGACAGAACTGTAGTTCAGGGGTGACTCTGTCTGATGCAAGCAATACACAGCCAATACATAGATATGTTTGGGTTGTGTGGGTTGTTGGTATCAAGTTTAATATATGTATGTGAGTAGGAGTAAGGTGTCAGTTCCTAGGTCTCTAGGTTGTCAGTGAATGTGCTATGCATTGTCTCTTAGCCAAAGCCAGGGCATACTGAGCATGCCTACGTCTGCCTATAGGGACATCAGCAGGGAGTTCCTCCTCTGAGTCCTCCTGTGACTGTGGCTGTGGCGACCTAGACACTGGTGGGGGGCTGTGTATCCCTTTCCTTTGCTGATCTTGCTGCAGTTATGTCCACAGGATCAGACTGTGTAGTATAGCACATACTGTGAACATATGTGCACATGTGGCTGGAGACTACTGCAGGGCTCCACCAGACATATTGAGGCACCAGAACCGTGACTTCAGAAGCCCAAACACAAGCTCTATGATGTTTCTAGTTTGTGTGTATGCCTCATTATGGCATTCTTCCATGGGTGTGTGTGCATTTCTGATAGGTGTCATCATTCACGGTTCCAGGGAGTAGCTAGCATCCTTCAGTAAATGGCCATGTGGGATGTTTTCCCTAGCAAACATCTGGTACAGCTGTGATGTGTGCCAGATATGGGAGTTGTGATAACTGCCAGGGCTGCCAGCACACACATTTAGGATAATGCCCTAGATATTGCACTTGACATGGCAGTTAATGGAGTGGTACCCTTTGCGGTTGATGTAGACTTTACCCTCCTCACTGGGAGGTGCCTTGATGTGTACATGAGTGCAATCTATGGTGCACAGTACTTCAGGGTAATGTGCTATAAGTGTTGCATATTGCTAGCCCTCACCTCAGAAGTGAGGGGAAAAGATATGCATTCACTGGCATGTGGTAGCATGGCATCCAGGAACTGGTGGAGTATCCTGGATGCAGTGACACCGCCATCATGTCCCCGTTGGTCTTTGGAAAGTACCTGTAGCTAGTATTCTAAGGGCTACACAAACCTTTGTTTTCACTGGGATAGGTTCCCCTCTGTTGGCTCTGGGTCTGAGTTGAGGGTGGCAGAGCTCAGTGAATTCTTGTAGTATGTCCCTGTCCACCCTGTAGCATTTTACAATCTCCAACTCATATTGCTCCTAGAAGGTTACCCTGGGTCTGAACACTCTTCTTCTCTGCCTAGGCCTATTGTCAGCAGCACCAGTGGCATTAACTTCAGCATCTAGCACATACAGATGTAGCACACCTGCAGGAGCCCCTCAGTTAAAATTTCCAAGTCTGTACTCCAATGGTCCAGAGTACTGGGGGAAAAGCAGAATGTAGGGTGTATGCATACTTTATATAGCTCTGCTGTAGGTCCAAAATGTGTAATTGGATAACTATGATGTATTCCCCCTGCCTACAATATAAATAACATAATTTCATGGCTGTATTTCATTGCACAGTGCCGCACACAGTGCCACTTTGTGCAGCATAACATACAAAGGTCAATATTAATAAATGAATACATCTGGTTTATAGGACTTGCTGCCTACATCATCACTGTCCCCTGGGTGGTCTTTCTGCGTGAACATGTTCAGCTAGGTGATTCACTGCACAAACATACACACCTAAGCTTAAAACAGCTTAGAAGTGACAGAACCCAATGTCAGCCACACCCTGTGTAAACATCAACATGGTCTAACAGCCTACACAAAGGGGATATGCAGACATGATTACTCCTTTTTGCTATTCAATACATCCACCTCATTTGCATACATATCCATGCTGACAGCCTGGAAACTATATGCTTCATAGCCCTATCACCTTAGCAACAGCAGCTATGCACCATTGTAGGGACCCAATGCAAGGTTCTATAATACATTTCTGTCACATATTATAAAATTCTTTTTTTCCTATTTTTTCTGTTAAGCATGTTTGCAAACTGCAGCACATAGTGCAAACATGCTGACAATATTAAAAAAATAAAATTATTAATTTAACTTATTCCCTTAAACTTTCTGACATCCAGAATAATAGCTTTGCTCAATGTGCATGTAGTATAACATTTTCAGGGCCTTTATGTCTAAATTCTAGACTCCTGTATGTGGAATTTTTCCGTGTACACTATGGACAGTGAAAAGATGCCTTTCTGCCTGTTGGATCGCTCTGCCTGCCTCATTTGCATGATATTCAGCTGGTTATGCAGCGATTTGTATGCCACAAATTTTCCCTGTTTGCACGTGCATGCACACTGCTCAGCAGTGCTTACTGAATCTCAATATGTTCGCGCCCGTGTATGCATTGTGGCGTGATGCCTACATGAAAAAAAAAATTGTGTAGGCTTTATTGAATTCTCCAGACTGTCTAGCTAGGTGAATTGGGATAGAGAAAAATGCTGAAAAAATGCCTATAAATTAAAAAGTGGTTGCATTTGGGGTATAGAGCTAAGAATAGTTTCTGTTTTGGAACTATTGGAAAAATAGACATAACTATTGAAGTTTTGGCTCCCAAATCTTCAGCAAAGCAATAGATTTCCATTCCCAGTTTTTTACTACAATATTGGAGAACTGCATTGAGTTTTAGTTACTACTATAATTCTTTGAAGGAATAGTGCTGAAATTGTAGGTTCTATTCCCTTTACCATTTCTGCTAACAGATGATACTGAGCTACTTGTAGGAGGGGCTTCTAGGGATTTAAAGTAGTTTTTGCAGTCTGCGCATCTTTAATGAATCCTACTTCAATTTCATGATGGGTCCATAATTGTGTTGGGGGAAAGATAGGATAGAGAAGTTCATTATCATCATTAGGAATACTGGAAATTTTGGCAAAAAGTTGTTTTCATCTGGGTGCTCATCACAGGGCTTTAATTCCGGAGAAAGATATTAATTTGGAATACTTTGAAAAACACCATCAGGACTACAATAGACAGTGCATTTCAGTTTGTGAGACAAATTCCTTCCTTACTAGAAAGTAAGTTGAATGGAGTAGAAGTTCCAACAACAAATGCATGATGCTCTTGTACAGGACCTACCTGAACAGACAGTGAAATTGTTTTTGGGTAGTCTAAAGGTGCTCCAAACTCCTATTCCTCTTACAAGATGCTTAGAAAGAGGAAGATTTTCAGCACTGGATGAAATGTTGCCCTCAGTATCTATAAGAAGTTGAATATTTGTATTTTGAACCTTGATCTGTATGAATGGAATCTGTTAGTCCACAGGTACTAAAGAAAATCACTTTGATTTCTTTCCATGGCTTTCCTGTTTATCTTGCTGCTAAGCCAGAGTCTGCTGAGCAGCAGTCCATATTGGACGTTGCTGCTATGTGGTTTGTCGAGGAGCTGAACTGGTGATGAAAACATTTGTGTCAGGCAGTGGTGAACTGCTGCTTTTAAGAAAGGGTAGTTACTGTGCCAGTAGCCTCCCAGTATGCAGTTAAAACAATTTCCATTTGGATTAGATTGTATTAGAACCTTTCCTGAATTTTGATGGAATTGTCCTGATTTTGATACAGTGACCCTTGCAGCTATTGCACAGAGGAAATCTAAATTGGCCTATACCTCTTCTGCCACATTTTCCTGTACCTCAGCTATTTGAAAATCAGGAGAATTATATCACTGGGAATCAATCTATTGTGATAGTATTTATTAAATGTAATTTTATTTTGAAGCTTGCATCACTAATTTTCAATATTTCTGACTCACCCCATTCTGTTGTAGAAGCTGCCCATAGTTTCTTGAAAATATCTTGTCAGTAAGATGTTTTTAATACAACTCTTAAATCGTTAATAATGGGATTTTGCATTTGAACATGACCTTGCAACATTTAACATATTTTGCAGAATGATTTCTGAGTGAAAGGAGGGAATCAATTGTAAAGTGGTATTCCAGTGCCAATGGAGGTTGTACTACATTAATAATAGATTCAGCATTCTTATCTCAGGTAGCTGCATGGTTGGAAATTTACCTCAGATGGTGTACCTGGGCATTAGATTTGTCTGTATTGTCATCTTATGACAAATCTGAAGATGTGTAAAATTCATCCTTCAAATTTTGTTTTGTGGTTGGATCTAGCAGTATTCTTCTCCATCCGTTATTATTAGGAATAGTGTGACCAAGACTTTCAGATTTTTAAAAGCTAGTTTGGCATTTGATTTAAGTTGCTTAGATTTTAGCATTTTATTGGTCTCCATTGCGTTTTTTCTCTGTATAAATCTTTTTTTTTTGTCTTGCATATTGCTTGCATTGTCACCTTAAGTTTGTTTAAGCTTCTGTGAATGCGTTTTCACCAGAGGTTAGAGGGATAGTCCTTCTTCACCTCTTCTTCCAATGGTGGATCAGGAAGTGTGAATGAATCAACTTGAGAGTGTTGTACAGCTGACTCATCATACGGTGGAAAGGTGGGGCTGATGGCAGCAAGTGCCAATCAAGAATACTGATATAATCATTTTAGTTTTATTACTTCTTTCAGGGGATACATTCTCCACGGCTGTTCTGATATTATCTTGCAAGATGTTTACTGTCCTATTAGCATGTCTTAACTGATTTCTTAACTTGCTAGCATTACATTTTAAGCTTTGTACAATACGTTCTTTATCCCCTTTCTTTCTTTGTTTCTGCCAGTCATCAACAACTACCCAACAGGAGGTAGGTACTTTTATTCCTTTTTTCTTCAGTTTTGTTTTTAAATTATCTAACGCATTTGTATTAAACATTTCATCTAAGGGAAATCATAGTGCACAATAATTTTTAGTGAGTTTTGTCCATTTATCTAAATATGTATAATTTTCTGCACAGAACGATGGTACATGTGCCTAGCCAGAGTACCAGTCTCCAGTTATTTTACTGCTCCCACTCTTGCAGACATTCCAATTATTCAATGGCAAGAAAAATCCCTCTCACATAATATAACCCACTATCATACAAAAAAGTAAGAAAGCAAAATGTCCTCATACTTAAATACAGAAAGTTCACACTGTGCTGAATCTGTGAAAAAGTGCAGGGGGGAAATTTGCAGAGGCAGAGAAAATACTAGATAGAACAATCTGGGCCCAGAAGGGTGGATCTGCAGCATCAGCAGTCTCAAATGGCTCCAAAATCCAGTCACCCCGCACTAGCTGTTGTGGTAATGAGACAAAACTCAGAATTCAACAAAACACAAAGCTCTTTATTCATACACGATCATGGGAGACCAAGCAATGTAAATCTCTATATTTACAGTAAAAATTACTACTTAAGTAGAGCTGTTACCATCAGGCTACAGCTGATTAACTAAAAATAGAAACAAACTATTTATGAGTTTATGCTGACAGAACATACTTCTAAACTCTTATCTTGCCATTAATCACATTTAACATCCTTGTGCAATTTAACACATTTTTAGTGCTATGTCAGAGAGAAGAAATGAACCTTAGTTCAATCACGTTATAGACTCCATGTTAAATAAAGATGGATACCACTCTGACCTCATTTTGTACATTTTTTCTCATCATCATAGATCTCACGTTTTTCAACTGTTTTCAGGAGTAGTGTTCTGTAGGCCAGTATATATATATATATATATATATATATATATATATATATATATATATATTCAAATTTTGTCAGGTTTGACCATGCCGTTAATCAAGAGTGCTGTATAACAGAAAAGACAATATGCAGGTTTGATCTGTGATCAATTGCAAATTGCTACTTCAGATTGATGTGATCTAATGTTGATGTATAATCCATTCCAGTTTGCTGTCTTGAGAATGAAAGTGATGCTGTGCTGGTAAAGAAGCATTGAGAAGCAATCACAAGAAGAAGAAACCCAGGGTTGTTGTAGCATTTGCATAAAGCTGCAAAGATGATGTATTTTGATAAAATTAATATGTGTTTAGTATTTTCTACAGAAAATTTGAATTTGTATGTGGGCAGACTATATGAGCATTTTGCTGCAAATTATCTAACGATAAACATGGTTCTGTACATTTGAGTGCTATGAAAGCAAAAAAAAAAAAAACATACAACTTATTTCAGAGTTTTTGGTTCCAGATGCAAGGCAGTTTGTCCCAATGCCATTGTTAACAGTGAAATGTTTCAAATCCCACAAGTGAAATCAAAATGAAGGAGAGACAATTGTAGCTTATGTGGCAAAACTGAAAAAAAATGTCATAACATTGTGAGTTTGGTAATAGCTTAAATGATGCTTTGCATGATAGTTTGGTATGTAGAATTTTACTAGGAAGAATTCCAAACAGACCATTAATTGAAGCTATTTTAATATTTAAATGAGTGCTAGAAATTGCATTTTGAATGGAAATTGCAGCTAGACATGCGCTACAGTTACAAGGAGAAATTAAAATTGGTAATGTGAACAAAATAGCAGAAATAAGCAGTAGGCATCAAAAACATTGTATTGCTGTGGGCACAGCTCCAATCCTCTTCTCAGTGTAAGTTTAAAAGCAAAGAATGGAGATAGTGTCATAAGCCAGGTAGCATTTAAAGTGTTTGTCCCAATGGTAAAACAATTAAAAATAAAAAATAAATAAAATGTGTCACAGTGAAAATAAAAATATGAATAACATTGTAGAGATTTCTGATAATGACAGTGAAAAATGTATTATTGGGCAGTCTAGAGTTGTTGTGTCTTTCGGCTTTTCCCGGTTAGGGGTCACCACAGTGGAACTCCGGTCCGCTAATGATTGGCAGTAGATTTTTATGTGCTGAGTTGTCGGCCCTGACGCACAACCTTCAATGAAGGTACACCCATTCATGCATGTCTCCACACAAAAGACGCTCTAGCTGAGAATCGAACAGGACAATGTCTTACTGTGAGGTGACAACGCTACCGCAGAACCACCACCGCAGTTATTGGGCAGTCTAGAGTAATTAGCATAAATGGAACAGACAAGCATTGTTTTTGTTTGTCACAAAAATAAATGGTCATATAGTCAAAATAGAGTTGGACACAGAGTCAGCTGTAATGACTCAAAATTACTATAAAGAATTTTTGACTAAAGTAAAGCCAAACGTATCTATCACCCTTCTAAAGATACATGCTCGTGAAAAGGTTATTTGTGTTGGAGTATTAGTGTAGCTTGTAGTTGTAGAGTTGAATGGTCATAAAGAAGTGCTGGTCATGTACACAAAGTGATGATGTACGTCTGTGGGGCTTGAGGGACTTTGGAAGCTGAGATTTGATTGGATGAAGATAAAAAGCTTTTGGGCATATCCTGCTGTATTGCAAACTGTTGAGATAAACTTGCACCATATTGTAAGAGATACTGCTCCTGTGTTCAAAAGTGGTATTGCTACTGTACAGCACATTAATGGTAAATCTGTGCTTAAAGAAAATGTGTTTATGTGTTTTTTAAGGCATGTGCAGTACCTTATGATATCTGTCTACTAGTTTCTAAGGAACTTGACTGGCTGGAAGGAGATGGAATACTTTCTATAAGAGACTGAAGGCCCTGGGAAACCACAGACATTTATGGAGTGAAGAAATATGGAAAAGTCAGTTTGTCTGCAACATGAACAGCAAAGTTACCATCATTCCCCACGTTCCCATTTTGTATGGGGTTGGGGCATTGCATCAGCTGTCACCGTCACTCTCAGTTCATAGCCAGTCTCTTACCTTTTTTGATATTTGTGCCCAACTGCTGCAGCACGTGTGATTCTAGCTTTGACTCCCACCTTCAGATTTCCCTTTTGCTCAAGTACACCTCCTAGATACCTGAAGCTGTTAACTTGTTCCACTATTTTCCCTTCTATCTCAATTTTTAGCTTTTTTTTGATTTCCCCCATTTGCTGCCATTACAACTGTCTTATCTGTACTGAGATTCATCCCATGCACCTTTGTTTTTGGATTCTAGTCTCCTTTCATTTGCTAAAGGTCCTTTCAGAGCTTTTTTGTAGAGCCAAATTGTCTGCATACAGAAATTTGTTGATCTTCCCCCTCTGACTTGTTTGCTGAGGGAGTCTGTCAGTCTGTCATCTGTATGAACAGGGGTGGATGCAGAACCGAACCCTGATGCAGTTCTGCTCCAACTAAGAACCCCTATTTGAGTCTGATCACTGTTTGCACTTGTGTCATTGGGTCCTTGTACATACCCTGTACTAATTCTACCAGTATTTCCAGGACTTTAAAAAATTACAGAACTGTCCAAATCAGCTTTTTTGGGATCGTATCATATGCTTTCTCTATGTTTAGGAATGCCTAGTTGGACTCTTTCCTCATCTCTAGCTTATTCTCCACTATTTTTTCACAACATGGTTCAGGTCAATTGTACTGCATCCTAATGTAAATTTTAACTGCTTATCTCCCATCTTACTTTTTACTACTCTGTGCATTTATTTATCAGATACCTCCTGTAGCACTTTTTTGCAGTGTAGGATGAGTTTAATACCTCTGTATTGTCAATAGTTGTGAATATCCCCAATATTTTTGGACAGTGACACTAGAGTACTTACTCTAGAGTGATCTGGGTTACATCTATCCTTGCATGCCACAATGAGCACTCTATGGAGTCATTTCTCACTTAATTTACCCAACATATCAATCATATCCACTTAAGACTTCATCTGAGCTTGCCCCTTTCCCTAACATCATTTTACCTTAGTGTATTTCATGCTTCGTCTGTGCTAGGTCCTCCTTCCTCCTTCATTATCGGCATCTGCATGAGGCAGTGCAGCTTCTGTGGAGTTTTTATCATTCAGAAGCTTTTTGAAGTGCTTCCATCGGCCCTTCATATCTCTGGACTGGTGATCAGATTGATGCTGGTGTCCCTTATGAATGTCTACTTGGGCAAACTGAACAGAATGCTTTAGCAAGAAATGGGGCATTTTTACTAGTCTGTTAGATAGGTAAAATTTGTTGTAGGTGGGCTTTGCTGGTACATACCTCCAGATGGAGATAGATGGAGATTCCGAGGTTTTGCTAACAATTAATATCATCAAAGGCCTTTAATATTACGACAAATTGGTGTTTGCATCTTCCTCTGTCCCAGATATATGGCAACAGGCAATGGATCAGGTCTCCAGGGAGAGCCTAGATTTCAGTGTTGCCTTGATAACATCATCATCACCGGTGTAATAGACAAGGGGGACTTAAGAAACCTCAAATGATTACAGAAGTATGGACTAAGAGCTAGATAGGACAAATGTGAGCTCTTAAGGCCTAGTGTCATGTACTGGGAGAAAGTTACAGATGTCCAAGGGTTACATAAATGTCAAGACAAAATTTAGGCTGCACTAAATGTTCTATTATCATAAGATGTTTCATAGCTCAGATCTTTCTCGAGCTCTTTAACCTACTATGGGAGTTTTTTTTTAAACAAGTTTGGCAACTGTGTTCCATCCTCTGAATCAGCTTCTGTAAGCTGGTAAACCATGTAAGTGGTTTAAAGAAAGTAATCATTCACTTCATGGAGCCACAAGGATGATCTCATAACTAATGCTCTATACCCATCTCTCTTGGAAATCTGGCCTGTGACACCTCACCATAGTGTTTTAGGGCAGTGATATTGTATGTAATGGTAGAAGGCAGTGAGACGCCTGCATCTTGCTTCATCTCCTTATTCACAGTGGAGAAAAGCTTATGCCCAGACCGATGGAGAAGCTTTATGTCTTGTGTGGTGTAGCCAATGGTTTAATCAATGGGTCACTCCATACTCCCACCTGATTTAGTGCCAATGGTCCTCATAGACAGGGTAAAGGCAGGTAACCACTATACACTTATGTGGCCTTCCTTTGGAGATTTATATTTGCAAAATACAAGGGATAATAATTATCATAGGAATGCAAGGCTAGGCTTCTTAAGATCCTCACAGATCAATAATGTAGTAAGTACCTAAGAACCTATGATACCTGTTTGCCAGAAAGTGTATGCTTTTGCATACCACCTGTCACTGGTCTAAACTTTTAGCCATGAAAGGCAATTTCTACTATAGCAGCTACCCAAGTCCACTGATGGATATTGCTCTTGAGTGGACACCAGTACACAAGTCAGTATAAATGCACTGCATGTCATGCAAATTCTGTTGGTTTGTCTTGAATACCATTAGAGACTGTACATGATAAATACAGGGAAGACAAAAATACTCAATATGATTTCAATCAGTCAGGTTTAGAGCTTGATAATGACCTTTATTTGAAATGAGATGAACTTACCATAAATGCTATTTGCATAATGTATGAGGCTATAAGGAAAGCTGGTTGTGGAATGCAGAAGTCCAGGAAGTCATCAAAAGAAAGAAGAAGTGCAGAAAAAAGTTTGAGATAGAAAAGATTGACTAGGCTAAGAAGAAATACTGGTTGGTTGACAAAGAGGCTAAGAGAGGAGTTGCAATAGCAAAGAATAGGGCATCCGAGGCACTCTTACCAGATTCAGGAAAGTGACTTGGCAGATGGCACAAATATGGCACTTAAGACTTGCCGTTTTCCCTGACATCATTTTATCGTAGTGTATTTCATACTTCTTCTATGCTGCGTTCCCCTTCCTCCTTCATCATAGGCATTTGCATGAAGCAGTGCAGCTTTGCAAGGCAAACACAGAAAGATAAAGAAGATAGTCATTTCATAAGGGATGTTAGTAACAACCTGCTAACCAGCCCACAGGAAATCAAAGACATATGGAAGGAGTGTTTTTAACAGCTTCTGAATGAAGTAAACCCCACAAATGCTGCACTGTCTCAGACACAGCCTACAATGAAAGAAGAGGAAGAGCCCACCCTTGAAGAACTAAGAACAGCACTAAAGAAAATGAAGTCAAGCAGTGCAGCAGGCTCAGATGAGGTCACAGTAGATACGGTCAAGATGCTGGGTGAGATAGGGGAGAAATGGCTCCTGAGGGTACTCATAGCAGTATGGAGAAAAAGCTGTATTCCAGTTGGCTGGAGGATAAGCATGCTAGTGCCGGTGTACAAGAACAAAGGGGACATTCACAACTGTGGGCAGTACAGAGGTATCAAACTCCTGTGACATTGCATTAAAGTTCTAGACAGGGTGAGTGTAAATGAATATTCAGCATAGTAGAAAGTAAGAATGTGGGTTAGCTGTTTGGATTCAGATCAGGATGCAGCATGACTGACCTGATGTTTGCAGTGGGAAAGATAGTTGAGAAGAAGCTAGAGATGAGGAAATTCCTAGATTTTGCTAAAACATATGACAAGGTCCCAAGAAAGCTAATTTGGGCAGTGCAGTAGTGGTTTGAAGTCTCATAAACATTGGTAAAATTAGTGCAAGGACCCAACAACTGAAGTACGAACAGTGTTTTGTCTCACAGAGCGGGTGTGCATCAGGGTTCAACTCTGAGCCCCTACTATTCATACTGGTGATGAACTACATTAGCAAACAGGTTGCAAGGAACAGATCAACAAAGTCGCTGTATACAGATGATGTGGTGTTACAGGCAGACTCTGAGCAAGAACTGCAGCAAAGGGTAGGAGAATGGAATGCAAAACTGATGGCAGATGGCATGAAACTAAGTACAGATAAAACAGTTGTAATGGTAGCAAAGAAAAAGCTGAGACTTGAGATAGAAGTGAAAATAGTGGAACAGATTAACAACTTCACATATCTGGGAGGGGGTAGTTGAAGAGAAGAGAAGTCTGAATGAGGAGGTAAAAGCTTGAATCAGAGGGGATACAGCCAACTGGCACAGAATGGCAAGGGTAGTACATGACAGAAAAATACCAAAGAAGCTGAAAAGTAAGGTGTACAAAACAGTGGTGCAACCAGTACTATTGTATGTATAGAAACCTGGGCAATAAAGGCAGAGAAGTTGACTAAGTTAGAGGTGATGTAGGTGAAGTGCCTGAGATGGGTGGTAGGATGCACACTGTGGGTCAGATGAATAATTGAGGACATCAGAACAGAAGCCAAAGTAGCTCCAATTGCAGAGAAGGTCAGAGGGAACAGATTACAGTGATTTGGACACATGCAGAAAAACAGAAGACAATCTGATGAAGATTTCCTACAGACAGGAAGAAAGGAAGAGGAAACAAGGGCCTGCAGCAAAGAGATGGATGGATTGTGTAACAGAAGACCTTTGACAGTCAGGCATGACTGTCAAAAGGTAGGAGAGCAGCACTGAATTGAGAGACATGGGGACAGTTGATACAACACCCTAACCCTATGTAGAAAATGGGAAAAAGGGACTTGATGATGACAATGACTATGATGGTGGTGATGATAATGATGATAATGTGGTGGTTAAGAATGATTGTACCCACTGCATTACATCCCAGAGGAACTTCATCAAGGTAATCTTAGAGTAGTAAGGATGAGGGCACTGACTAGACATGTGTGGTGGCCCAAGATTGATCAAGAAATAGAACAACCTAAAATGAACTGGACTGGGGCCAAATGACACAGAATAATCCAGAGCATGCAGCACTGCATGGATCAGAGTAACCCAAGTACCCCTGCAGTGAATGTGTATTGATTTTGCTGGGCCATGTAGGAGAACAACATGCATGTTCTAAATGGCCAGACATCATTACAATGTGCTCTACTACTTCTGGTCACACGATTAACATACTTGTTTGTTTGTCTTTTTGTCTTTTCCCAGTTAGGGGTCGCCACAGCGGAACACTGGTACAATAATGATTGGCAGTAGATTTTTTATGGTGCTGAGTTGCCAGCCCGACACCCAACCTTCAGCGAAGGCACGCCCATTCACACATGTCTTTCGGAGACTTTTTTGAGAACCAGAGTGCCACAGTGACTAGTGAATGATAATGGCCCTCATTTTATGACAACTGACATCCAGGCATTTTTTTGTAAAAATTACATTCAAAATATTATGTCTGTCCCTTGGCTACAAGTAACCAATGGACTTACTCAGAGGTCTATGCAAAGGTTTAATAAAGTACTGCGAGCCATGGTAAATGATAGAGTTACCCTCCATCAAAAGCTAGTCAATTTCTTGCTTACATACCAGAATACTGTTCATGTTGCCAGTAACCAGACTGTAGCCATATTGCTCTTGGGATGCTGTCTTCATTGACATTAGACTTGTTACCAAACCTACAACAGACTGACAAATCTGCTAAGACCATATGCAAGTCCCAAAGCCACTTTTAGCTTCATCACTGGACAGACAGTCCTTACCCAGAGCTGCAGAGGAGATTTAAAATGTGCTCCTACTGCAATCAAACATCAGCTAGGGCCTGTGTCCTAGAATGCCAAGGTGGTCCCTGGCATTGTTTGGCAGTGCTGTGTAGATAAACTGAAAAGGCCAGATTGAGCAGAGCTAGATGGAACAAAGCAAAGAAGCAGTCCAGTTTGACTGTTATTTCTGCTCCTGTTTCTCAGCCAGAACTTTTGTTGTTGCTAACAGAAACTTTAAGTGCAGAGTTGAAGTGCACCACCACTACCTCTTCTGCAGAGCCCAGCACCACCTCTGCAAACTTGCAGAAGGTATCTGGTGAAGAAAGGCATGATCCAACATGTCCTCATAGATTAAAAAAATAAATGAGGCTATTTAGTTAGACTTCTTTTTATTTTGGGGATATTTTACGGCATGCATATTCGGCCTTAGGCATAGGCCAACTAGGCGGCTGCGTAGGGCGCCGGTCTAGCAGGGGCGCTTTTCCAGTATTTATCTGGTGTAGGTAGACCAGGATGGGGGCAGCAGGTAGTGTGGTGGAGGGCGCTGTGGAGCCCTTTTGCCTAGGGCACCAGTTGACCTAGGGTCGCTCCTGACGGCATGCATTAAAAACAATATAAGAAAACAAGTACTTTGCATTTATTTAGGTGGAGAGTTGTTGTATGCCAGTAATGGCAATGTGCATGTTGATCTGTGATTTGATTGCAAATGCTCAGAATGGTGTGGGCTAATGCTGATGTGTATTGCTTTCTGAGAAGGAAAATGAGGCTATGCCTTTTCCTTACATGTTTATCATTTTTCTTAGCATCCATAACCATAAAGATCATTACACATGGTGTGGATCCAGTCTGTTTGCCAATAATGCTCATGACCTCCATCTGTATTAATTCCTTATTGATTTATTGTCTCAGTGCCTATGGTACATTCTGTGGTTCATGGATAACTGGTGTCACTTCAAGATTTATTTTAATGCTGTAGACATCTCTAGCCAGTAAATAAGTCAGGATTTTCCTGAAACATATCAAATGAAACATTTCAACTGTACTTTTTGTTTGAGATCTACAGTTCCACATCACTGTACACTGCATTCTGAAAGTGATGCATAATAGACTGCACCACACTGCATGAATCTGCATACTGTTGTCTTTGGCAGCAAGTGAATTGAGAGCTTTACAAATGTGAATCATGCTGCATTGTGCCTCCTAGTGTTCTGTATTTGCCTCTGTATACTGTGAGCTCACTTTATCATCATGTCCAACTATTTACAAGATCTTCACAAGATCTTCCAAATATATTTGGTAGCTGCATTGACACAACTAAAAAACATACATTTTAATTTTTGTTTATATATTGGCAACACAGGTCAGTTTGATCCAATGGCTTTAGTGTATGATCAGGATAAGTCAGTAATGAAGCCTTAATTCTGCCAGCAAGCATCTTGAGACATTCTCTGAGTGTACTATTCATTATATTACTACATTCTGCCCTAGTATCTAGCAAAAATTAGAGTAATCTTCTGTTTATAGAAATATTTTCAGTACAGTGATTTCTTTTTTACATTAACAGCACTAAGTTTTTGTGCCCAATGAGAAAACAGTGTGCTCAATCTCAATTCACATATGCACCACAGTCACATAAAATTCCCTGATTCTGCCTTATGTCACTCAGAGAATTATTTTATTCAGTGACTGCACAATTATCAGTTTTACATTCTAGAGATTGCTTATAAAATATTTTTCTGCCTCTTTTTCTTGACTTGCATACTTGAGAAAATTAGACAATTGTGTAAGAATTACAGAAGTATTCTGTAAATACAGGTCAGAACACAAT
This sequence comes from Protopterus annectens, assembly GCF_019279795.1. Taxonomy (NCBI): domain Eukaryota; kingdom Metazoa; phylum Chordata; order Ceratodontiformes; family Protopteridae; genus Protopterus; species Protopterus annectens. The sequence goes on along the minus strand of NC_056730.1, from coordinate 590,380,032 downwards.
GTGTGTCACATAACCGCCATGGCTGTATTATTACATTCATCCCAGAAAATCTTGAGTGTGTAACCTCCTAACCTCCCCAACATATAAACCCATACCCACAGCTGTCCTATCTATTCCCTACTGTATATCTAATATCCACTTATCCTATTAGCTATTCTATTAGAGCTCTTATTATTCTGCAATTCCTGCTCTCTTCACTGATAAATTTTCCCTTCATACTCATACTATGTCTGTTCTTTAGGCTGTACAACATTTACTTCACTTATAACACTTGTTATCCATTGTATACTCCTGATCCTTAAATCTTTGTGCAAATATGTGTTTTTAAAGCTATGTCATGTTATGTCACAACACTGTATAATTTAGGTATATCTTTAATTTTACGTTACTATTTTTACTATGTATGTATGTAACTTGGGCTGAGCCTGTAAATGATCAAATTTGATCAGTGCTGTACCCCAGTAAACCAAATTAAATAAATAAATAAATAAACATTAAATAAATTCACACTTCTTGCATTCTCTGCTGAATGTGGAACATGGCTTCTTGTCATGCTAATCGCCACAACTTAAACAAGCCCTGGGATTCAGCAAGCAGCCATGCAGGAATAAGTTATTCCTGCATGGCAGGGACTGCCGGCAGTGCACCTTGCATATTCATGAAGGCGCGCTGCCTGTGCTCTTAAACTAACACACAGCCTTATATGAGTGCAGGGGGTGTATCTGAGAGCAGAGCTCTCACAATACACATGCCCCTGCACTCCAGAATTGCCTTTCGATAATTAAAATGAGCGATAATGCTCATAACACCCCCAACACATCAGGATACCTCTCAACTGTACAGATTTTCGCAGAATGTCCACAGTTTTGTCCCATATTTTGGTGTGTTCCCCCTAAAATCTGTACCTGTCTGGAAAATAGCTGAGGATTGAAGTCATTAAATAATGACAAACATTTGAGTTTAAAAGACTCCACATCCTTCAGAAAATCCATGCTAATGCAAGATCTATCATCAATTGTTTAAAGTTTGTAAGAGCAATATTTAAAATCTGTCCCTATTTGTCCCCCCATCATTTTAGGGTTTGTCCACAGTTTTTGCTACAAGAGGTTGAGAGGTATGCCCACCACAAAGCAGAAAGCTGATAAAATAACAGTTTTAGCATTAGCAGGGATATTCTGAAGGGTATACCTAAAATAACACCACAATTTTTTTTTATAAATGTGATAAAGTTTAAGCATAGCTGTGCGTGTGTGCCTGTTGCTTAGCTATGCTTAGTCCAGCTTAAACAGCACAAGAAGTTAAATAGCAAGAAACATCCAACATAAGCAGTATTGCAATAGTGTAGTGAGTAGAGTATATGTTTTGTGAGCAGCTGTTCCTGGTTTGATCCCCACTGTAATCAATTTGCATTTTAAATGTGACAGCAGTGCATACAATTTTTTTTTGTATTACCTACTAAATAACATATATTTGTCAACCGAAGTACTGCATTAGGTCCAGATGCAGATGTGAGGTGTCAGTGTAATAAAGCTGTGAAATCCCCATATAAACACAAGTGCCCCTTACAGTAAAGTCACACATGAATAAATGGAATGAAAGCACATTGGGGGATGTTAGGGACAGTAAACAAAATTATAATATGTAATGAATGATGAATCAATGCCATACAGCTGATAGTCTATAAAATGAAAAATAAGCAGTGCTATGCATTGCACAGCTCTGCTTACCAGGTGTAAACATTGTGCAAATATGGCTGCTAAGCAATGAGTATCCCAGCTAAATGGATTTGCCCATTGGTAAGCAGTGCTGAACCTACCCCTTTAAACAATGCCAACCTTAGCTAAGCAGGTTTGCCCGTAGCTTAGCTTAGCTCAGCATATTCAAAACCATCCAATCATAGCAAAGGGCAGGAAACTGGCCATATTTAAACCCCACAGGTGGGAATACAGCTCATAATTGGTTGCAGCTTCCCACTGTAGGCACCATGGCTGGAGTTGGAGAGGGATTGCACTTCTGGGCGCAGTGCTGGGGCACCCAGAAGTTCAAGGTCATGGTAGGACTCCTGGTAAAAAAAACATGATGAGAGACTGCTGCAGAGCCAGTACCAGGGCTCCTAATATAAAGCAGAAGCCTGGGACCGTCTCACCTGTGACCTCACTAGTGCCACTGGTATCCCTCAGACTGGTGAGCAGGTCAGGCACAACTATGCTGACTTGAAACAGAGGAAGAGGGAGTTCTTGGATCGGTGGATCCAAGAATCTAGGCAGAGGGGTGATGTCCCAGCAGTACTCATACCAGTAACTGTTTAATAATGTCCAGCCTGTGTATATGTTGGATAGGTATGGCTAAATATTTCCCTATTTCTCTTACAGCTGCAGCTGAGCGGGCTGTGAATCAGGAAGCCCATGCGAGTAGGCTGCAAAGGCTGCAATGCGAGGCTGGTGAGTAACAATCCTGTTTGTAGTAGTCATACCAAATAAATATAAAAGTAGTAGAAAGTCAACTGCCAGTATAAAAACTGTTTTGTGTATGGGTTGCACTGAATAAACCAGACAATATGACAGTAATAGTCCCATATAGGTCGTATTTAAATAAAACTTTAACTGCCTGGCAATAAAGCTCTAAATCCTGGACTGGTCGTGTTTACTCTGGTTTCGTATAGCATTTTTAGTGTTGCATTCTCTGAATAGTAATGTTGTATTAACCACTGTTACCCACACTGTGCTACATAATAAAAATGTCTAGGAATGTCTGTATAAGACTGTTGTACTCACATGGTCAGATTGTACAACCGAGGGAGACTTAGACAGAAAACAGTGAAAAGCTAGACTGTAATATCCAAATAGCACACTCTACTGTGACTTAAATTGTTGTATTTTTAGCAGACACAGCCATGGTTCGAATACTGGGAGTGGTAGTAGTGGTAGTAAGCTGTATGCATAATCATACCTCTCAGCTGTACAGATTTGTTCAGAATGTCCAGATAATTGACTCATATTTTCTGCCTGTTACCCTGTCCCTCTGGAAAATCAGTGGGGTGATCTCAGAATTTTAGGCAGCAAATAATGACATACATCTGATTTCAGACATCTAAACCTTCAGAAAATGTATATGAAAACAAACCTGTCACTCTAGCAACTCACCAAAAGTTTATGAGAGCAATATTCTAAATATGTCCCATTTCTACCCTCATGTTGTTAAGCTATGACCAGAGTGTGTGCATTAACAGATTAAGAGGTATGTGCATAATATTAACTCGGGATCTGGTAATATGTGTGGAAACATTCAGGTAGCGTTAACAAACATTCCCTCCACAGGTCTGTTAGATAAGAAAACTGTGCCTGCCAATAAAGATTGAAATTCTGGACTGGTAGTGTTTAGTCTGGTATTGTATGGCATTTTTAGTGTTGCATTCTCTGAATAGTAATGTTGTATTAACCACTGTTACCCACACTGTGCTACATAATAAAAATGTCTAGGAATGTCTGTATAGACTGTTGTACTCACATGGTCAGATTGTACAACCGAGGGAGACTTAGACAGAAAACAGTGAAAAGCTAGATTGTAATATCCAAATAGCACACTCTACTGTGACTTAAATTGTTGTATTTTTAGCAGACACAGCCATGGTTCGAATACTGGGAGTGGTAGTAGTGGTAGTAAGCTGTATGCATAATCATACCTCTCAGCTGTACAGATTTGTTCAGAATGTCCAGATAATTGACTCATATTTTCTGCCTGTTACCCTGTCCCTCTGGCAAATCAGTGGGGTGATCTCAGAATTTTAGGCAGCAAATAATGACATACATCTGATTTCAGACATCTAAACCTTCAGAAAATGTATATGAAAACAAACCTGTCACTCTAGCAACTCACCAAAAGTTTATGAGAGCAATATTCTAAATATGTCCCATTTCTACCCCCATGTTGTTAAGCTATGACCAGAGTGTTTGCATTAACAGATTAAGAGGTATGTGCATAATATTAACTCGGGATCTGGTAATATGTGTGGAAACATTCAGGTAGCGTTAACAAACATTCCCTCCACAGGTCTGTTAGATAAGAAAACTGTGCCTGCCAATAAAGATTGAAATTCTGGACTGGTAGTGTTTAGTCTGGTATTGTATGGCATTTTTAGTGTTGCATTCTCTGAATAGTAATGTTGTATTAACCACTGTTACCCACATTGTGCTACATAATAAAAATGTCTAGGAATGTCTGTATAAGACTGTTGTAATTACAAGGTCAGATTGTACAACCACGAGAGACTTAGACAGAAAACACTGAAGTAATAGACAGCAATATCCAAATAGCACACTGTACTGTGACTTTAATTGTTGTTTCTTTAGCAGACACAGCCATAGTTTGAATCCTGGGAATGGTAGTAAGCTGTATGCACAATCATACCTCTCAACTGCACACATCCTTTTAGAATCTCCAGATAATTGACTCAAATTTTCTACCTGTTCCCCTGTCCCCGTGACAAATCAGTGGGATGATCTCAGATTTGTAGTCAGCAAATAATGACATACATCTGATTTCCAGACCTGAAAACAAATCCTGTCACTCTATCAGCCATCCAAGTTTATGAGAGCAATATTCAAAATATGTCCCATTTCCATCCCCATGTTGTCAAGCTTTGACCAGAGTGTGTGCAATAAGAGATTGAGAGGTATGTGCATAATATTAACTCGGAATCTGGGAATATGTGTAGAAACAGTCAGGTATTGTTAACAAACATTCCCTCCACAGGTATACCAGGAAAGAGATGTAGAATTTAGCTATAAGAGTAGAAGCATATACTTGTTTACAAACATACCACTGGCCAAACCAAGGCCATAGGGTAGTGTAATTATACCTGTACCTTACTGATTAGAGCAATGAGCATTAAAGTTGTGAGAACTAAAGGGATATATAAGTTGTTAATTGACACCCCCCCCCACCATATCTGCAACAATAATCTAAATACACAAATAAATGGGTATGTTTACACCAAACCTACTGGTGGGACATATGTCCTATTGTTCAATAAATATTGAAATGTGTTTCTATTAATGTTCCATGTTGAAATACTATCATTGGTGGCCTGTTGCTATCAATGTAACCTGCATGCCATTGTAATGGTCACTGTGGTTCCATATATGCATGTGTTCTGTTTGCCCAGCAACTGTTCCAAATCTGGTGTTTTGGGTTAATGGGAATATCTATGCATGCTGTCATAACTAATCCTGGAATGTGTTGATTATTACTAACCCACATATGTTTTAAAACTGCAACATCATAGCACATTTGGGAAGGCCAGTCCCAGCGGACCCACCTCTCCCACCTCATCTGGCCATAGCACCGGGCTCCAGCGCATCTGGGACCTACCCCAGGACCTCCTTGTCTGATGGTCCTGCACCACCTTTGGGTGGAACCGCCTCAAGGGATGGGGCTTGTACCCTCCGGGAGCGGGTGCAGACAGGAAACTGTCAACCATAGTCAGGGATGGGGCTTTTACCCTCCGGGAGCGGGTACAGACAGGAAACTGTCAACCATAGTCAGGTCTGTGGCTTGGTGCGTAGCAAGCTCCGCAGGGAGTTTGGAGATCTACTATGCCAGCTTGAGGGCTGCGTTGCACATTTAGAGAGTCAGCCTGCCCCTACTACCCAGCCCTCAGCACAGCCACCTTTGGGGCCATGAAGGTGCAGTGATGACTGCCCAGGGGTGGGGACCTCAGTCCCACTGTTTCCATTTGGGGGCTCATGGGCTTCCAACTTCCAAACACCCCTCCCCATCCAAGGTGTTTACCCCCCACATGTGTCATATACTGCCCCTGCATGTTGTCTTGTCTGTCTTCCTACCCAATCTACCTCCCCAAATATACCTCTATCCTTCCCCAACATCTCACTCTCAACTTAAAAAGAAAAAAAAGGGCAATCTGTTCCCAAAAAAAAATCCCACCCCAGACTGCCCATTTCGCACGTGTCCACTGGACACATGTAATCTAGTCTAATTGGCTTTACAACATATTGCTGTTATCCTCACCCCTCTCTCAGGGGTTTGAGTGTCCAAATCTACCTCCAAATTCAGTCTATATACACAGCTGTTGCTGTAGAGGAAATGGACAGCTATGGACCTTCCCTATACCTGTCCTGCACATCCCTAGCTACTTTCCCTATTGTCTTTCCCTCTGCATGCCCCCTTTTTCACCACTTTCCTATCACCCCTTTTTCTTTTCTTTAAAAGAAATTAGCATGGGGGTAAGCTGGGAGTAAGCACTTTTAAGCAGTAGTAAGCAGGTTTAAGCCTGTTTGCACAGCGGTAAGCAATGCCCACACAGAATAAGCAATTTTTCAGTTAACTGGCTGTAAGCATATTTAACCGGAAGTTAGCATTGCTTACCATCGCACAAACCCATGCAAACCCACTTACAACTGCTTAAAAGTGCTTTAGTCACTTTGTATCCAACAGCCCTTGTTTTGCAACAAAATAATCAGCCCTTGCAAGTCTCAAACCCCAGACCCTGCACATCACAACCACAGTGATTTACCACTACACCATTTGATCGGTACATTAATATGATGTTTTCTCAAACATATCATGCAGCACAGTCATTCAACATGATATGTTTGAGAACACATCACACATATCTGCAGCTCAGATAGCTTACTGGTACATTGATGTGGCTATGGTGTGCAGGGCCCTGGGTTACAAGCTTGCAAGGGCTGATAATGTATTTGCTGGCCAGAACAAGGGCTGTTAGATACAGAGTGATTAAAGCACCCATAAGCAGTTGTAAGTGGGTGTGAAATGAACAGTCATGTATGGTGTGACATTTGTGTTGGTAACAGATTGCCTTTTTTGTGTTAAGGTGAGAGTGGAATCTTAGGGAAGGATAGTAGGTATATATGGGGAGGTTGGTTGGTTCAGAAGACAGACATGACAGACAAGACAGCATACAGGGGTGGTATATGACACATGTGGTGGGTAAACACCTTGGACAGGGAGGAGTGTTTGGAAATTGGAAGCCCATGAGCCCTCAAATGGAAACAGTGGGGCTGAGGTCCCCAACCATGGGCAGTCACCACTGCACCTTCATGGCCCTGAAGGTGGCTGTGCTGGGGGCTGAGCAGGACAGGCAGGCTGAACCTTTACATGTGTCACGAGGGCCTCAAAGTGGTGTAGCAGATCCCACAATTCTCTGCAGACCACCCTATGCACCAGACCCTGGACCTGACTTCGGGTTACAGGATCCTGTCTGTGCGTGCTCCCAGGGGTGGGGCAGACCCCATTCCCCTGAGGTGGTTCCACCTGAAGGTAGTGCAAGACCAGCAGATGATGAGGTCTCAGGTTGGGTCCCAGATGTGCTGTGGACTGGTGCCATGGCCAGATGAGGTGGGAGAGGTGTTTTTTCTGGAAATAGCCTTCCCAAATGTGCTATTGTGTTGCAGTTTTAGAACATATGTACGTAGTAATATTCAACACAATCCAGGATAAGTTATAACAGCATGCATACATATTCCCAGTAACCCAAAACACCAGATTTGGAACAGTTGCATAGCAAACAGAACACATGCATGTATGGAACCAGAGTGGCCATTACAATGACATGCAGGTTACATTGTTAGCAACAGGCAACCAATGATAGCGTTTCAACATGGAACACATTTCAGTATTTGTTGCACAATAGGATATATGTCCCAACAGAAGGTTTGGTATAAACATACCTATTGATGTGTGTGTTCAGATTAGTTTTGCAGATATAGTGGGGGGGAGTGAGAGATTTCAATTAACAACTATGATATCCTTGCAGTATGAAGTTCTCATACCTTTTTACCTGTTTGTGTCTTGCAGGTACTATGAGTAGAGAGTGACTGCTGGCATTCACCCCACAAGAGAACAAAATTCTGATCAACTTCCTGGTGCATCACCATGCAACCCTCTTTGGGCGTACGGCCCATGATCTGCACGAGCTTGTCCACAGGGTAAATAATGTTGGTGTGCATAACTGTAGTTATGAGCAGGTGCAACATCGTTGCACTAACCTCATCTGCCATGCCCATTAGTGTGCTGCTGCAGTTAGGAGGGACCAGCTAGCCACAGGTGGGGGGTCATGCCATCCAGTCCCCACTGACACATGTTGAGGAGCTCCTCACCAGCCTTGGGGCACCTGCCCACCAGCAAAGTCAAGAACCAGAAGGTAGCATTGTGGAGGTGAGTACTACCCACACAATGGATGAGGAACATGCAGGTAAGGCCCCGGGGCACATTATTAGACCACTGTTGCTTATCCATCCTTATCTGTAAAGTATCTTCATGCATATGTCAGATAACATAGTCAGTCGCTGCAGTGTAGTAATGAACAGATGCGCATAATTTGTAGTACTGCAGGTTTGTACTGTTGACATACTGACATGCTGTTCCCACCCTGTACCAATGCCACAGGTGTGGCTACTGACATCACATCTCTCACACAACTATGTAGGTCCCTCTGATATATCTCTGGGGCAGCAGCCTGTAGCTGGTGAGTATGGAGGTATTTTGTTCAGGTTTGCCAATACACCGGCCATGCTATGGCCATGGCATTTGCCATGCACCCATTTAACACACCTAACCATAATGCATGCTGTACATGTTCACTTATTGTTGCTGTTAACTGCACTGCATCACAGTGGTGACCATGGTGGCATATCTGAAGGGTATGTAAGAGTCCTGCAGTATAACTAACAACCTGTCAGTGCAAGATGTGCGGACAGAGATGAACTTAATGGTGGGACACATGGCCTACAGTAGGGACATGTCTGAAACATTACCCTTATACAGTGGCTACAACAGTGAGTGTATATACCAGTATTACAATGGCAACTGTTACAGATCTACACAACGGCATATCACAATACCACATTCTACAACCTGTAATGTGATCCTAGCATGAGCAATGAATGTGTAAAATGGAATCCTATGTTAGGACAACAAATATGGGGAATACCTACCTACCTACCTTAACAAACAATGGAAGCATATGTGCACACACACTCCAAATAACATATTGTGAAAGCAGCTTTTGAGGTATTGCAGCATTCAGTCATCTTGAGTATGCACCTTCCATCAAGTATGGGTCCTCACTGTCACACTAAGTAATGGTTTGCTGTCCAAGAAGTATGTCCATGACATTTGCCCACTCACCTGCAACAGAGGCAGCCATGGCTTGCACACATCTTACAAACCATGGAATGGATCCCATATCCAAAAGGTAGAACTCAGGAGTGGGAGACACAGCCTTACCTCGCCATTGCATATACCATGGCAAACAGTGCAGACAAGCATGTATGTGATGATGAAGTATGGGACACCATTAGTGTAGGAAATAAACAGATGCCCATCCAAGACAGATGACAACATATGTTGCAAACTGGTCATGGAGGCTGCCCAGACATATGCAGCAACACTGAGGGACTTGCAGGAATATCTAGCAAGTACTGCCTGTGCAGTACCTGTGTCAACAATTACCCGGCCTCTGCATAAGTGTGGCTTATGGGTTAGGGTAATCAGATGGAAGAGTTGTTTCAGAGGAGACACCATCCAGGGCTCTCTACAGGTAGCATATGCATAACATCAAGTCTCCCAAAGGCATGTGTTGCAATGTGTAATGGTGTACCAAGACCAAGCCTGAAACCTACAGACAGTATTAATAAAGATACATGTGCTGCACAAGCAACACCTCACTCTACCTCAGGCCCACAATCCCCATCTGTATTTTGCTGGTGCCAGTGTTAGTTTGCTGTTCATTAGCAGGAACTAGGCCGGTAGACATGGTGTTCTGAATTTGGGACACTGCAAAATGACACTTGTGTGGCCCATAGTTGTCAAGCATCTGCAAAAAGGCTGAGGATGTGGAGGAGTGTCATCCTGAAACACAACAGTGAACTGAAGCATACATCCAAAGCTAGCTAAAAATAGCTGTATCGGAACAAAGTTAAAGCCATGCATTGTGCCAGACATAACCCTGACTCCACAGCAATAGTGAAGGCACTGTGTGACCTCCAAGGGCTGTGCACATGAGCTGACCTTGCAATCTGGCAGAGTTGGGGGACATTTGTAGGGCGGAGTGACCAAATAATGGCAAGTGAAGATGGGCCATACTAGTATACACTTTCCAGGAATAGTGACTGCTGTAGTTCACTTAACAGGTGCTGCAACAAACCATCATGTTAAGGGTGTGCACACTTATGCAAACCACATAATGTAGGCATCCCAATCAACATCTGCACAACTAACACATTTGTCTGATACTGCATTTGATTGCACAGGTCATATGTCACATATCAGGTGTGTTAATGTTAATATATGCAGTATTGTGGCCCTGTGGCATATCTTGGAAGAGGGTGGCATGACAATAAGGGTATGTACACTCCTCATAGCCACAGTAAGCTTTGGAGGTTGTCAGTATAATTGGATTTTATTGCTCATATGTGCAATGCTGATGATGAGATCTGGAAATCGGACATCAGGCATTCACTATTGACATCTGTCCTCATATCAACCCAGGTATGTGTCAGACAAACACAAAGGGGCTGTGAGCAACAGAGCAAACATAACTGCCACACATATACACATTCAGCAATGGTGTGTACACTTGCGAGGTATGGTGCACAGTACATGGCAGGGTGCTGAACAGGAGCACAGCAATACTGTGTACATGGGTGCAGTGTGTTCCAGGGGAAGGGGCATCACCTACTAACACAACTCATGCATCACAGAGATGTATAATGTTGGTAACAGGGATTGAGTATAGCTGCAGTTGAGTGCCATATATCATGCATGTTGACAGTTGGGTAATGAGAGGTCTGTGTGTAATATCTTTCTGCCACCTCACCTGTAAGTGTGTGTGTGTGTTTGTGTGTGTGCTTTTGTGTAGAGGTAAGCAATGATGTACAGGTCTTAAAGTACATTTTCAGTTTTCCCCTCACAGGTGGCGAGGTGGGTCAGGGTCCCTCCTGCAGGCAAACTGATGTTAGTGTCCATATAGACTCTGACAATGATGATAGATATGGTGAGGCACAGGCAGGGTTGCCAGGGGCTGAAGCTGTGACATTGGTTGACAACCCACTGTTATCCACCCCATCCCTGCACACAGTCACATTGCCTATACATATCCCATCACCAGTGATCATAGTTGAGGAACAGTTGGCGGGTAGTGGCATGGAACAGGACAGTGTGGGGACTATGGAAAGTGTGTCTGTACACAGCAGCCATAGCCGGATGACCGGTGAGGTACCACACAGGCAGATAGATGTACAGGGGTACTCGTAGGAGGGCTGCTGGCCATCATACCCCTGGCAGAAGTGCCACAGCAGGTGTCACCAGATGCATGTATCAGGGCATCATGGAGGCACAGGCATGTATGGAACGTTATACCAGACAGGGTCTGAGGCTCCAGAGGGCTAATCATTCTGTAGTTATTGACAACATCTGTGATCTCACAGGTGGCCACCATTATTTTGTAGAGGTCCTGGATAGACGGTTGGGTGAGATGGTGGGAATCCTCAACCATGCAATGTCCATGTTAGAGCATATGGTGGGAGTAGGGCTACAGCCATGTGGACGTAGGTCAGCAGCACCAATGGGTGGAGGTCTGTGTGGACATGCAACAAGTCGGAGCCGCTCCCATAGTGGCAGTACCAGCACCAGCACTGCACGGGGGTGCTGTCCACACCACAACACAGCAGGCCATGTGCACGTGGCCCTGGCCAGTCCCAACAGGGACCCGGATCGAGCGGACATTTGTCATCATCAGGGGAGAGTAGCATATCTGGTCTTGTACCTGGTAGTGCCAGTGGAACCCCTGGCAGGCACAGTTCACATGTCCATGGCCGGAGACAGTGAACTGCACACCCTGCCATGTATGGTCTGCAGCTGTCCAACAAACCCCTGTATATGGCAGCCACATGGCCGAACTGTGTGCACATACACACACACACACACACACACATCACCAACACAGCTAGGGCACCTCCATACCTACACACACCACATCTGTACAGCCCAATTAATAACGAAACCCCCTAACATACACACATGATGTCAACCAAATGGCTCAGCCTAGGTCTCTGGCAAACCCACAGCACACCCTGTGCATATGATGATACCTGTGCTACATCTCTGTCATCCATACCATAGATGCAGAGACAGGCTAATATGGTTCTGATGCACAGAGTGAATGTACTAATGTGTAGCTATGTAATGCTGTGTAACATGTTTTCAGCAGGAAAGTTTAATGCTTACATGTCAGGATGTGTTGCTGTCCAGCCACGATGCATTATAGCTGTTATTAACACTGACTGATAGTGGTCTCCATAATGTATTCAGTTTGTGTTGTAGGTGTCTATGTGTCAGCAGGATGTTGGTCTGCTTTTGTTTCCTACAAGGGGTATGGCACTGTGGTGACACATTGACTGTGTCATATCCTGGGTACAGCTGAACACAGGTAACAGGTCTGTATAAGAGTTACTGCATGTGCCACATGGCTGATAGGTCTGAGTGGTGTATACAGGTGAGTGCATGGTGGCTGATGTCAGCAGCTCTTCCACAGTGGACAATGGTAAGTGTACTGGGTGGCACACACACAGAGGCTTTGGTGTTGATGCAATACACAGAGAATACTGTACACATGGATGTACTTAATTTTGCAGTGAACCCATTTTAGCTTATGTAATTCCACCAAGACATAATAGGCAAAATATCACATCAGTAAATAATCAGTTTGCTACTTTAATGTCATTGACGATGGTACTGGCAGGGTATATGTCCCCTTCTCAAATGTAGTGCAATCCTGGCATTGGTAAACATAGGTGTGCTGGTGTGCGTGGCACAGCCCTACACTTTGGAGGGTGTGGGGTGGTGTAGAGCCACACATAGTGTGAGTGACAACTACCTAACCTGTTAACATAAACTGTACAGTATTACAGCAGACTAAGCGTGAGGTTACACACAACAATAACCACAATGAGGGTGGCTGTGTCCACAACATTGACAGAAAACTATATATAACAACTCCAGTATCGCTGTACAGCTATACAGTGGGGAAGAGGGCATTTACACATCTACTACTAGTTTTGGTGGAATAAATTTCCATGATATGATTCCTTTGAAATGTTAGCATTTGCCAGTCATTTCTCGGACAGATGACCTTCTGGGAAATGTATATTCTGCAAAATGAAGTAGATCTCTTCACATACACACACACTTACTTGGCAACACCGAGAGTAGAACCCCTACCTAGGTACTTATTGCTACTAATGTGTATGGCCTTAATTGCACACACCACACAGCTTTTAGGATGAGGTGTGTCCCAAGTCTCTTTTTCAGTGAGGAACATCCCCAGGCCTTGTACAGTATGGTAATGGGGGATGTACTGGGTGTTAATGGACAATACATAGTATGCCATACTGTCATACACATTGACAAACACATAACAGTCATATACACATCTGAGAGTCCTGGGTTTATCAGTGCTAACTACTTTTGTCAGTGAGTCCATTCTATTACAGATAATTTGCACACAGCACATGCATCATTGGGCTGGATAGTGTACTCAGTTGCCTGTATGGTTGATGATGACAGTGGTCCTCATACAGTGGACCTTGGGACATGTACTGGGGGTACCATGGTGTAAAGACAGTATACCCAGCACCCACACCACACGTTGGATATTTTGCTCACTGAAACCCATGATAATACTCTGACATACCCACAAGCACACATTGACCAGGACTGCATTACAACCTCTTGCCTATCTCATCAGTGCTGCTACAGGGATATGCATTTATTGCACATGCCACAGGGATAGTAGGGTGATGGTTTGCCATGGCTCGCCTAATGTCAGCAACATCACTATGCCTTATACTGTATGGCCAGGTGTATTGTATTTGGAGAATGTGGCATCAGAATGCTGTATGCTACAAATATACACACTTGCACACATACACACACTTGCCTGGACTCAGATGGTAACCCATGCCTATCTAGCCATTTGTACAACAGTGTTGTGCTGGTACTGCAAGCTCCAAGTAGCCCACAGGGTGAAGAGTATAACAAGGTACATTTAATGCGCATTACAGCAGCAGCCATTTCTAACTATGACAATGGGGGTGTAGTATGTGAGAAGATCCTCAGGGTATTATCAACTGCAGGTTTACAAATGCATAGACACTGTTATTCTCAGCAATGCACAATGACACATTTGTCAGTACTGGGGTCCATAGGTGCAAGTGCTGCTAGTTGTGTATCAGGATATTGTCCATGGAGAGATGAGAAGAGTACGGAATGTGGGTACACTGGTATCATGCCACCTGACATTTGTCAGCAGGGCATCTATCAACTGATGTCACATGAGTGATCCTCAGGGTAACAGTTAAATGCAACATCCAATCATCTGGTTGTCTCTTGCAGAGGGCCAGTGAGGTGCTCCAATTGACATGTATGCAACATATATAACATAACATGGCCAGTGTCTGGGTTGTAGACCTGTACCCAAGCATGTTCTGTTGACTATGGTAGTCTAGTTGAAGTATCCATGGCATGTGGTGCATACAGGGTGGGGTTTCCTAGCTGTGGCATTCATAACACAGCTGGGCAGACATATCAGTGTCTGTCAATCATAGATTGCCTGTGAGCAGCCCAGATGGATACCTGACATCTTCACATCTGTACAGAGGACAGACAAAAATCAGCTAGTCAACAGGTTATGCATTAGGACTAATGTTTTGACAGATAGATGTCTGACACTGATAGGTATGCCATTACTACATGGCAGCAGCCCTCAAAGACATGTCCTATACACATAGTAGTCTACAGTTAATATCCACATATCAGATCAATATCCAGTAGCAATTACTTAACACATAGCTCACACACCAAAACAACGATACTCAGTACTCACAGTCCAGCTTTGCATGCAGGGGTGTATGGTTCCAGTACTACAATCTGCAATCTACTCTTACTTGGGAAAGCACTGTTAACAGTAGCAACATAATGATACAATACATGCAAGTGTGACTGCATATAACCTAGGATGCTACCCATATATGAAACACATACAAAAGGAAAAGATTGTTGTACTAGCCATAAATACTCAGGTGTCCCAGACAGTATACTCACTCCGCTTGCTACTTTTAATGACAGAAAATAGAAGCATGTACATGGAATTAAATACACTTATTAAAGATGTCATTACCCTGCTATTTTATCAGACTGGAATGTGATCACTTGTTACCAAAGCTAAACTATGTTTAACAGGTGTAACCATTGCTTAAATGTAAATGCTAAGCTGATTTGTGCACTGGTAAGCGAAACCTACATGGTGTAAGCACCTATTCATTTAACCATATGTTAGCAACGCTTACTGTCGGGCAAACTTGCTTAAAGTTGCTCAAAACTGCTTTAATCACTCTGTATCCAACAGTCCTTGTTCTGCCTAGCAACAAAATAAACAGCCCCTGCAGGTCTTGAACCCGGCACACTCTAGTCACAGCAGTTAACCACTAAACCATCACAGCTGTGAAGATGGCTGTTGTTTTTTCCAATATATCTGTCAGTACACATACTGAATAGTATTGAATAACTGCTTTGACTTCTACAATTGTGTAGTATTTGTTAGTGATATTAGCGTTGAATCAAGTATGTTGTTATATCTAAATATGCACATATCAGATAAATATGGTGTGATACATCTGGGAAGGTGTATACAACAGTCATGGCTATACATAACAAGGATATGGATATATATATGGGTATGTATATATATATATATATATATATATATATGTATACATGTACATACACATATACATATTTATATATAATCTGTATATTGATTTATATATATATTTATATATATATATATATATATGTATATATATGAATATATAGATAGATATATATGTAGATATATGTATACATGTACATACACATATACATATTTATATATAATCTGTATATTGATTTATATATATATATATATATATATATATATATATATATATATATATAATATATATATATATATAAACACATATGTCCATGACATTGTACTGGAGTCATACCTCAGCACCAATAGTCACAACCTCTTAGTGTAAGGTGATGCCATGTAAGTATTGCAGGTATAAATGTCGAATGTTGCTACAGTAAAAGGGGTTGTGTTAACAGACATGTTGTGTGGGATATCACTTCTGATACTGACATGTACGCCATCAGTTACTGACAGACATCATAAGATCATCATAATGAAGTACCACACAAATCACAGTTATGATCCTGTGGAATACAGCAGAGATATGACCAATAAATGTGGACAGTCTGACACAATCTGGTTAGTGCAGAGGTATACACAGAACTCATTAGTGCAAGATATGTGGACCAAGCCTGACAAAGTAGATGTTTACAGCCATGTAAATGGGGATATCACAAAAATACTGGAATAGGTAAGCTCACACAGTTGATGCATTCACACACTGCTGTCTGTCTTAACACATATTAAATGGAGGAGCAGAGGTCCCAAGCCCACATGCTTCACACTACTTAGTGACATACATCTTTATACCATCCCACTGCTTTTTCAGCCATAAACAGTTATGGTAGCTATTCAACAGTTCATCTGACAAATATCTGGACATAACATCACAATAGGTAAATGCACTGAGCTGCTAGGCATGTCACAAAGCACTGTGCAAACTACAGGCAGACTGCCACAACACTGACCCAAGTTTCCTATGGGGGAATACACATGTACTTGCAGATATAGCAGGCACTACAGGCATGCAACAGCATGGAGTAACAGACACCATTGTGAAAGTGCATACCCACAACTAATCTGAACACAGTCACAGTCACATTATGGTAAGCCTAAGTAATATTACAGTATATGTACTGTGTGAACAACACCACCCTCATATGAGCCACTCACACATTAACCCTACATATACTGGGCCAATACACAGTGTAGTCTGATGCCTGACTATGGTATGGGACATGTGTCAGTCTGGCCCTACAAACATGTAAGCTGATAGGGTACCATAAACTGGAGCAGCATGCAACATCAGATAGAACAGGACAAAGAACAATGACATCTACCACAGTCTGTACACAGGCCAAGTAACATATTCACAATACACATTATGTTAACAATCACCATAAGTACACAGACCTCACTACTGTACACACTACAACAGAATGTCCAGGTTTTGTCCTCAAATATGAGGCCTACTATACATAACATGTATAGCTCTCTGGTATCTCACTGGCTTGTTACCAGGTATGATGTCAGTAAATAATGATGTACTGTACATATGCACCTGCATGACATATGGACAAAGGGTGACAGACTTGGGGGACAGAGGCACAAACACAGCACCAATATTGACATATTGCTGTGATAATCTGAGAAATTTCCTGGTGTAACAGGGTTTGTTGTGACATATCTCTTCTGAGGGATATGAAGTCAGTAACTCACATGGATGTCACCATGTACTAACTGCAGTCATCAGATTATGCTACTGCATATCTAAAGATAGGAAATGTGTGAGTAACACAACACATGTAAGACTCTAAACTCTGGACAGTCTGCAGATAGTCCTACAGGTGAGAGTTTCCTCAACCACATAACACTGTCATGCCAGACTTTAAATCATGTAGAACAGTCATATCCATACAAACCTTATTAAACCAACATTACTTCAAATGTAGATCAGCAATACTTTCATTCTGTCCCATGTCTGGAACAACCCCTTCCTGTTTGTTGGCCTCTCTCCACAGTGTATGTTGTAAGAAGTATTTCCAACTATCCTCTGTGATGCTGTTTGTCAAACACCCACATGAAGTCCTGCTCACAGTAAAGGAAAAGGGACAACACCCACATGAAGTGCTTAGTTATAGGAGTGTGTTTCCATGCAATTGGCTATAGGAATGATACCACAGCTGTTCCACATGCAATTAGCAAGTGAGGGACTGCAATTCATGCACAGGCCATCAGCTGATCATGACCATTCCTTACAAACCTCAAGCTTTTGCCTATGCAAAACAGATGTACTTTTCCACATCCACCAGAGAGGGAGAGAGAGAGAGAGAGACAGAGACAGAGACAGAGACAAAGTAAAAAAGGAAGGGTGTAAGAGTGCAAGAGCCAAGTGTGTTTGTGTATGATCCGTGGGTGGAGAGTGGTATCTGGGTATTATAACAGTTGCCAACATTGTTTACTAATCCATACTGTCACATAATAATTGCACATGACTGTACACATTTAGTGTATTGCAATAGTGTAGTGGTTAGAGCGTATGCTTTGCAAGCAGCCATTTCCATTTCGATCCCCACTGTAACCAATTATGGCTGAGGATTGTCTACAACAACCTCTACAGTGTTTGAAAACTGTTGGCCTTGTAATGTGGACATATAGGTCCTCAATATAATGATGTAGCAAAACCCATACTGCAATGGATCCTGTCAGTACACACTCACCTCAACATCCACACAGGATACTAATGACAGACGCACAAACACATACTTACCAGTACTAAGTTTCAAATCCTTACCTGACTATGTATTGCTATTACAGTGTTATGCAGTTATTGCATGCACCATAGAGCTTGCATGTTGGAGACTTGTCCAAATGTATCTTTGAAGGTGCGTGACATCAGCAACAGTGCTAAAGAAGGGATAAGGGAAGTGTAATACATGTGAATGTCCACAAAAGCAGGTGTCAATGGAGACACACACACACACAATCTGTTAGGAAAATACACACATCATCACAGTTGGCAGGATCAAGATTAGAAACCCTACCTAATTAGTTTGCTACACTACAGTATTACGCAGTTATCACAAGCACCACAGAACATACATGGCTGATGCATGGCCAAAGCATTATGTCAAGGTGAATGACATCAGCAGGCATGCAAAAGTAGGCCAATGGGAGGTGTAGTGATTGTGAATGGCTTCAAAATCATTACTCTCCACACACACATATACACACACACACACACACACACACACACACACACAGATACACACATTTACCAGTACTGAGATGCATAGGTTCATTGCTTCACAGGTGTGTAGTAGATGGATGGGCCTGACAGCTGTACAAGGCTAGGCAAAGGGAATACCTTGGCATCAGGCCACATGACAATGGTCTCCAGTGTGGCTCAGGGTGTAGTCCCTGGAGTGGTCCCCACAGGTGGGTATTGTATTCACCATCCACTCATCTGGATTACTATTGTGGGTGGCCAGTGATGTGCACTGCTTCCCATATATGTGAACTATATTCCATAGCATGGACAGTGTCTGGGTTGTGCACATCCTACACACATGTTCTTTGACATGTGGAAGTGTACTTGAGGTCTCTGGGGCATGTTGTGTGTACAGATTGTTATCCGCTGATGTAGCATTCCTGACCTCATTTGGGGAGACCTGGCTATGGAACTGAGGTTGTGCTTGCACCTACATTGACAGCATGATACAGGTATTCAGTGGAGTTAGTGGCATCTGTCTATACAGGGCATGTCTATAAGGCATGGTATTCCCTTTGTAGGTTACATTTCCAGACTCTACAGTTGTTGCAGGTGTCCAGTGGGGAATATAGCAAAAGGACCACTGTAAGCATTTATTTGCCTATAGTAGGGATGAAACAGTGTGCCATGACCTTTTACTTGCTAGATAACACACACTCAGTCAGGAGATGTTACACATCACAGTACTTTCTGATGTCAGTGGCAGTGTTGTGGTCAACAGGCATGTAGTCCACTGCAATCACAGCGTGGTTGCTATCTGTGGGAAATATGCAGGGAACTACCAATATAGTGGTTGTTGCCTAGCCAAGTGTGTTTGTGTATGAGACATGGGAGGAGAGTGTTCAGTACAAGGGTTGCCTATATTGTTTACTGATCCATAATGTCACATGTAGGGCTATGGATTGTCTACACCAGCCTCTCTGCTGTTTGACATCTGTTGTCCTTGTAAGGTGGACATTGTGACATATAGTAGGTCCTCAATATAATAATTTAGCAAAACCCACCCCACAATGCATCCTGTCATTACACAATCACAGTGACCTCCACACAGAGGACTGATGACAGACACATAGACACGTGCCAGTATTGATAGTCAGATCCCTACCTTGCTATATATTGCTACTACAGTATACCGCATTTATCGCATGCGCCACGGAGCTTATTGGATGGATGTTGTCCCAAGGTACTTCTAAGGTGTGGAACATCACCAGCCCTTGTAAATCCTGGCATTGGGTGATGTAGTGGGTGAGAGATCCCAAAAATAATTTTACCCTAATCACACATTTACATTTGCCAGGGATGAGGTTCAAACCTTTATCTAACAAGCTTTACGGACCATTATGTTACACATTTACCACATGCACCACTGACCTGACATGGTTTAGGCTTGACAACAAGTACTTGTAAGGTGGATGATATCTGCATGACTGCTAAAGTCAGGCTCTGAGATGTGTACTGGCTGTTAATGGGGCCAAAATCTTTGAGGTACACACACAACCACTTGCCACAGATAAGATTCAAACCCATAGCTGTGTAGTTATTGCTATTACATCGTTCCGCATTTATGGCATGCACTACGGAGCTTATAGAGTTAGCCTTTCTCCAAAGGGGTATTTCAAGGTGACTGACATCAGCAGGCTAGCTAAAGTAGGGGAATGGGAGGTGTAGTGACTGTGAATGGCCTCAAAATCATTAATCTCTACACACACACACAGAGTTTCATAGTTGCTATGTCTGGGATTAGAACTCCTACCTAACTAGTATGTTAAACTATAGTATTACGGAGTTATTGCACACACCATGGAGCTTATAGGGCTAGTCCTTGTCCAACGGTGTATTTCAAGATGAATGACATCAGCAGGCTTGCTAAAGTAGATAATTGGAGGTGTAGTGACTGCGAATGACCTCAACATCATTAACCTCGACAGACACACACACACACACACACACACACACACAGTTGCCATGTCTAGGATTAGAACTCCTACCTGACTAGCATGTTACACTATAGCATTACACAGTTATCGCATGTGCCACAGAGCTTATAGGGCTAGCCCTTGTCCAAAGGTGTATTTCAAGGTGAATGACATCAGCAGGCTTGCTGAAGTAGGGCAATGGGAGGTGTAGTGACTGTGCATGGCCTCAGAATCATTAATCTCTATACACACACACACACACAGTTGCCATGTCTGGGATTAGAAATCCTACCTAACTACTATGTTACACTATAGCATTATGGAGTTACTGCATGCGCCACAGAGATTATGAGGCTCATAATTTGCATTAGCATGAGTGCTAACATGGGTTATGGGAAGTGCAGTGTGTGTGAATGGGCCATAAACCATTCCTCTGGGAACGCACACACAACTTTACATTTGACAGGACTGGGTATACAAATGCTAGATGAATACTGATTTGTACTATCATATTACACAGTTATTACAAGCACCACAAACACTATAGGGCTGTGGGCTACCAAAAGCAAATATGTACTGTGATTGACATTGGCACATCATGTGATATTGGCCAATTGGATGTGTGGTGGGTGGACAGGCCTCATGATGCCAATCTCTTTGTCACTGTCACCTCTCTCTTCCCCACATCTGTGTGTGTGTATATTTGACATATTATAGTGTGTTGGCCTTGGATATGTGTGAGTATTCATATCCAGTGTGTGTGCAAAGCATGAATTGTGTGCAATGTGGTGTGTGTTCACAGACATCTGTGACTGACAGATATGTATACACTACTGTTGTTATCAGACATGGGCTTCATTTCTATAAGTGTAGGCGCATGCCCAGTATGACCTTCTGTATTTTATTGCAGACATGGGCTTCATTTCTCTAAGTGTAGGAGCATGCCCAGTATAACCTTCTGTATTGAGTGTGTGAATCATTCAGTGCAGGATTTTGTGTTCTACACCTACATGTCAGCTAGCATCCTGTTTCTGCAGGATATCTGTAGATAGGTTGACAATATGGAGTCACAATGGGCAACAGATAGTGGGATACTGTAATTATTGCTGCTTGTGTTACATGGTTGGTGTTAGCAGAGATATTCAGACATATACTGTTTTACACTATGATGTATTATGTCAACTACCAGCAGATATACTTATTTGCTCACAGTTATTTCCAGGGGAATACAAGATGAATGAAGCTGTGTCCAGTATTGTGGTCTGCAGCCTTCATATTCTTGCGTACTCATGCCATTTTGGAGGGGTAGCTGCAGACACTTGCTGATGGATCTGTGTAAATGGTCCAACACCTTGGTACTGTGGTGGCTGAGGATCCCTGCTTGTACATCTATTGACATAACAGAATGGCCATATCCTGCTGTGGCAATACCTCTCAGCTGTACAGATTCACCCAGGTTACCCAGAGGCAGGGCTCATATATCTGGTCAGTTCCCCTTCACATTGCGGTTTATGAGCGGGTTTGTAGCCAGTCATTACTGGGTTTGCAGGCAAGGATAGTATGGGCACACATCAGAGTTTCAGACCTCACACACTCCGTGGCGTCCATGCTTCTACACCCCCACTCTGTTATTCTATCCTCTTCCTAACATTATGCGAGTGATATCTGGGAAGTATCCCTATAGTTGTCCCTTCATCCCAGCGTTATTTAGGGGTTGATCCACAGTTCATGCAGTAGGACATGGTGGGCATGCTACTGGGATTTATCAACATAGCTTTGCATTTGTGTTCTGTGGACTGTGTTATGTTGTTATTTGGGACCCCATGAAATAACATACATTGTCAGTACAGGTGAGGCACAGGCATTTGACAGAGGATTGTAGGGCATTTGGTAGTGATTCAGGCCATCTGTAGCAGGCCTGTGCATTCTCTCACTCCTACAGTCCCAGGCTGTGTGCCACTGGATTCCCCTGGGGTGACAGAGTAAGTGTGGGAGGTGTTAATGGCAATAGTTCCTGTCCATGTTAATCAATTGGTCTGGATGCTGGCAGGGTGCTGCTTACATCTAGGGACGATACCTCTCAACTGTACATATTTTCGCAGAATATCCACATTTTTGGCCTGTTCCTCTTTTTTTCCTGGCAAATCACTGGAATGATGTCAGGATAAAGTCACTAAATAATGACATACATTTTAGTTTCAGACTTCAAATCCTTCAGAAAAATCTATTTTAAAATAAATCCTATTACTCTAGCAACTTTCTAAGTTTATAAGAGCAATATTTAAAATATGTCCCTATTTGTACCCCCATTTTGCTAAGCTTTGTCCAGATTTTTGCATTAACAGGTTGATACATATGCTAGGGACACACCTGCATAGGACACCTCTTCAGCATGCTGCATTCTGTGGGCATTCCCATACAGAAGTGGGGGTCATGCTTTACTCATTGCCAACAGCAGGGATATGACCTGTGATAAACCTGTGGATGATGGTGGGGTGAGCTGAGTGCATGTGTGATATGGATGCTTCTTGCAGCTGACTCACAGATATACCTGGGATATTCCCCTTATGCTGCCTTGTGCGGGGACATAGGCAGTCTCTCATTAGTTCATAACTGTGCCTTTTGGGGTCTGCCAGACTACATCAGTATTCCATACTACACAGACAACTATGTGCTGCTAACCTGTATGTACAATTCCAAAGGTGTGTGCAGCTGACAGTTACATTTTATGTACTCTGTTTAGGATACTTCCACCTGTGTACTGTGTGCATGCTTGGGCCCACATTCATGGCAGGTCCATCTTGCAGATTATTAAAGATATTGACATCTGAACAATGAGTATGGATGACTGCTGAATTGGGTCTTGCTGGGGTGCATTGTGGTTGGCATTGCAGTTGTCAGAACATGGCCCTGTCATCAACAGTAGTGGCCATGGACCGCCGGGACACAACTCTCCATGCCTACATGCTGACTACTTCCACACAATGTACAACACACAACAACCTCTAACACACAGAGCCCTGCATATTGTACACATGCAACAATCTATCCTGTAAATTGGTCCAGCTCAGGTAATCTGTGCTTCACTGTTATTAAACCCACCCGTACATGTTACTGCATTTCTACATAGGACTTTTGGGGGGGGTCACACCTGACAACTGTAAACATTTGCTATGACTGTACTGGTATTTCAGGTACTCTATTGGCTTCCATTTTGTTTTGTATTCTGACCTATCATGCAGACTAGAGGCTTATCAGTAGAGTACAGATCTTAGGTTTTATTGACCTACATTTCAATTTCAGACTTCATACCCTTCAGAACTAACATACAACTGCCTGAACTGTTGTAGTCTGTCTGTGTAGGTCTGGAGGGGAGCTGTTATCCATTGCCATTAATTGAAGGCCTTAGCATAGCCTTTCTTTATAGTCATCCACACCTGTCCTGCTGGCTGAAGCTGTTGTTGGGTATGTGAACATCACTGACATGCATGTGTGTGTCCTATGGACACACATTTGGGCCACCACATGTACTGCAGTGGGATTTGTCACCTTGTCTAGTATTGCCTACTTTGTTGACACCAGTATGTGTTATGGATTCCATGCTGTCCATATAGGTGTCCGCTGTCTGCTGCCATCCCATTCAGTGGCCGATTCCCTTGCATGCTCACATCCATACCATAGCTACTACTAGCGAACATACTACTCCATTCAGCAATTGATAGGAAGAGTGAGTTACTTGTGGCTGTGCCAGTACTGAGGATGGTGCTGGAGGGCTGACTATGTTGGATACACATAGTACACTCTCTATGCATGGTAAAGCACAGGGAGTGTCATGTTTGGCATCCCTTTTACTGTATATGTGAGTCAGAGAGAGGTGTCATTCCCTGGGTTCCTACCATGTCAGTATATGTGCTATGCGTTGCCTGTTTGCCAGAGCCTGGGCACACCTCCTTTTGCCTACATGGGCAGGCTCAGGCTCTTCTTTCTCAGAGTCACTCTGTGCCTGTGCTGGCCTTGGCAATGGTGGGGGAACTGTGTGGCCCTGCCCCATGCTGTTCCTACTACAGCTGTATCTGCAGGATCATATTGTGTAGCATGGCACATACAATGAAAATTTGGGTACATGTAGATGGAGAGTACTGCAAGGCTCCACCGGATATGTCCAGGCACTGGAACCATGACTTGAGCATCCTAAACACATGCTCTGTTATGATTCTCATTTGTGCATGTGCCTCATTATGGAGTTCTTGTTCAGGTGTGTGTGCATTTCTGATGGGTGTCATCAGCCACGGCTCCAGTGCATAGCCAGCATCCCCCACTGGATGGCCATATGGGATGTCCCCACTGGCAAATCTCTGGTACAGTTGTGTCATATGCCAGATGTGGGAGCCGTGATTGCTTCCAGTGCTGCCAGCATGCACATTCATTATAATGCCCTGGGCATCGCACATGACTTGGCAGTTGATGGAGGGGAAGCCCTTGCAGTTTATGTAGACCCTACCCTCTCACCAGTGGTGCTTTGATGTGTATGTGCATGCAGACTATAGCACCCAGTAACTTAGGATATTCTACTATTTGGTGGAAGGGACGCATATTGCTGGTCAACGCCTCACGGGTGTTGAGGAAATATATGTGCTCACTGGTATGTGCTGACATGGCATCCAGGAACTGGTGGAGTACCCTGGATGCTGATGCCTGTGAGATCCCCATGATATCCCCAGTTGACCTTTGGAAGGTACCTGTGGCTAGTATTCTTAAGCACACACATGCCTCGGTATCCACTGGGATGGGTTGCCCTCTGTTGGTTCTGTATGCGAGGCGTGGCTGGCACAGCTGAACAATTTTCTGTAGGATGTCCCTGTCCACCCTATAGCCCTCCACTATCTCCAGCTCATGTAGCCCCTGGTAGGTTACCCTGGGTCTGCCCACTCTTCTCCTTCTCCTCACTGTGGGTTGGTCGACAGCATTCTCATCCTCACCACCCTCAGCCTCTTCCACATATTGATGTATGAGAGCAACAGCAGCCCCTATCATTCTGTTAGTTTTGTCTGGTAAAGTTTCCCTGTCTGTGTACACCAGTGGTGTAGAGTTTGTGGGAAAAGCCAAAGTGAAAGGTGTTTGCATAGTTTATAGTAGTGTGTTGAGCTGGGCTGGGCTGCTGCCTGTGTAATTGGCTGATTCTGATACATTTCATCTGCCAGCTATGCTAGTTCTCCTTGATTGTCTTCCTACTAATGTTTTCCCTACCTATTGCCTTCCCATTTAAGCCCCAAGGTGCACCGTGCATACCCAGTGCTCAGATGTGAACAAAGCTGCTATTTCCTGTTTTTTTTTTTTTGTTAAAAACCCGGTACGTGGCGCACAAACCCGTTTAAGCAATGTAAATACTGCTAGGCAGCCTCAGACACACACCCTTCCTTAGCTGTGCTTAGCTAAGGGCAAACACGGGCCACAGAGCTCTAATAAGCTTACAGCATGCATGACACACACCCCTTATGAAATCAGCTACCTCTTAGGCTTGCACCATGGAGTTACTGCACTTACACTGTTGGGTGCAAGCTAACACTGAGGGGAAATCTGTGATTCAGTATCAATCCCCTCATTTGCATAAAACTGACTGGTAATGCATGGTTACAAGACTGACACTCAGCCTTCCCCCTTAGCAAGCACTATTTAATGGTATTGTTGTCTTCTGCATGCCATTGACTACTATGGCAGAATGCTGATTTAGGTTTAAAAGCTTATTTCCAGCTTTTTTTTTTTTCGGGCCGATCCTATTTGCACACCGCTGCCCTACGTTTAAATGGCTGAAATCGGCCAAAAAAAGTTATTTTTATAATTTTGCAACTATTTACCATGCCAATGGCCATATATTTGCCCATTGGCATGCCTAATACATTGAATACATGCTTTCTTTGGAGCTGTCATGCCTCTGTTTTGTAATTTGCAGAAATGTATTTGGTTAGTAACCAAATACATTTCTGCAGGTTACACTATTCCTGCAGACGCCTGCATGCTTCCTAGATCGCTAATTCACCTCATTTGCATGGTTTTCACCTGCAAATGGGGTAATTAGCATACATGAGCTGTGTCCGTGCAAGAATAGTGTTGGAGCGCTTGTGCACGTCCCTGGAGCTCATTCCTGGATCGCTCCTCGGCCATATTGCATGCAGCAGCTCTTGCACTATTCCTGCACACCATGCAGAACTTGCTGAATCCTGAGGAAGATGTCATAGCAGAGGTGAACATGTTTCATTTTTAGCTATGTAATCAGACTAATATCCAGTAGCTTACCAAACTACAGTCCTACCAATTTATGTCCATCGTATGTATCTATACTTGCTCATTTATTAAATATACTATCCTGCCCCTTTCATAATTATTAACCATATAACTTCTCTTACCTTCTACCCTCCTACCAGTACCCATTTAACTCCCTCTTTTCCTCTCACCTATTAGCATATATTTTCCTTAACTTCTCTCCCTCCCCTCTTATCATCCTTTCTCCATCCTCTGTAACTCTCCTCTCACCTCTCTTACCTGTTCTGCTTGACTTACTAGATATCACTCTACAATAATAATAATACCCTTTTAATCTTCCTCTAGTATATAGCCTTCCTGCTAAGTCCACCTGCCTTGTGGATATCTTTCTTCTCTTTTCACCTTAAATCCATTTCAATCTGCAGTATTGCTTTGAACTTTTCTGTGTTCATTTGTGAAATTATGATACACATTGTCTGTTATATGTATTCTATTATGCTATACTATTCAAACTATTGTATGTATACATATCTGTCTTATATATCAATATGAATTTTATGGTATATTCTAGGCAATGTAATTCAATGTAATTTTTGTAATTTTTGTATTTAACTCCACTGAAAATGGGCTTTGATCCAGTTGGACTATCCTGGTAAACAAATGTTAAATAAATAAGTAAATAAATAAATAATGCATAGCAGTACATTTATATCTTACCATACTCTTTAAAGCAATTCTCACAGTGTTCTTTGCCTTGAGAGTTTTATTGACTGAGACCCACAAACCTCAGCTTCAGAGGTATAGCTAAGGTGGGATAAAGAGGGTAACTGCCCTGGGTACAAGGTGTTGGAGGGCATAATCAGAAGATGCTGATCAGTCAGTAGTGCAGTTCAGACATTCAGAAATGAAAAACAATACTACATGTCCATCCAGACTGAACTGCTTCAGTGATTCATATTTGGCAGAGGCAGTACTGGCATTTAGAAAATGCCAATACTGCAGTCTAGGTCAAAGCTGAAGCACTTTAGCTCTCCAACTGTCATACGTAGACTGCAGCAAGCAACTTGTTACAAGCATAGCAAGTGATGTACCACAATTTACAAAGAAGAATCTCATTTTTTGGTTCATCAGCTCAGAGCAAATCTTTTCTTTCTGTTTCTTTTTCTTTTCTGTTCTCTACTTCAACTTGAGAGGGGGTTCTGGCAAAGCTAGTCAAGTTTCTACTCATCTTAATTGTAATTTCGCAAACATCTAAATGTTCAGCAGGCCTTCATCTGAATACTGGATAATGCTTCTGGTTTACAAATATTTATAGGTCTCTCCACTATTAATCTAGACTTTGAGAAACAGTTGCTTCTTAACTGGTCATTTTTGAAGGCATGGAAGTTTTATCTTTTGGCACTGAATCATGCAGCTCATTAACCTCAGTCTTTGGCTCTACACCTTAATTCAGTCACAAGTGCATCAATACATACCTGTGATCCCTGGTTTTAGGGGAAAAGTAAAGCATGAATTTGTTATGTTTTTTTTTTTGGGGGGGGGGCTTGTAATGCTGTTAGAATTTCTCTGGGATTGACACCTATACTGCCATTAGCAATATCTGGACGATACCAGAGAGCCCAGTAAAACAACAGTGATAGAAAATTTAGAGACATGATAAAGACACACTAAGCAGCATCTCATTAGTGGATCATTATCACATCTCTGAATCAAACAATCTTGCAGTTAGAGCTAATCACACTAATATTTTCCCTATTAAGCCATGAAATGCAGGCACCTACTAACGCACTCATTCACCCTCTCTCACACACACACACGCGCTCGCAGATGCGCACACACACACACACACACACACACACACACTTTTTACAGTACTTAACCTCTGCAATGCTAAAAGCCCTGTTCCTGCCATTGGGGGTAATGGGTATATGCCACCTAAAATGGTGCACACTTTTTTTAGCTTCCTACCCGATATAACATGGTAGAGCTATTCTTTGTATTGCTTCAGTGTGGTATTCCGATGCCAGCAGACATTTTTGGGGTAGAGTGCATGGCTAATTTGCATTAGACATGCCCCCAGACTGCTGTATTTGCATGCATCCTTTACTAGTGAGTCTGCTCTTGCATTACAGGCCAATGCCTTGGTACTGGTGTAGTGAAACACAGCCTCTAAAATGCTTAAGCATAACACATTGTGCATAAAATGCTTAAGCATAACACATTGTGCACCCTTGCTGAAAACAGGACTGAGCAGTACATTATGTATTTCTGAATCCCATATCTTATCTTTAATGAGAGCTAAAGCAGTCAGCTGTTATTTCGTAAACTTATTAAATATCGTGACTGTATTATCATTGGCTAGCTGAAGAAAAGTTACAAACTGAACCACTTTACTTTTTACAGTTAAATGTAAACACTGTTGGAATTGAATGTCAGTACCATTGTTTCAAATCTTCGGCCAAATTGCCTTCTCATATTTCTACTGGTAGTACTCATGATGGGAGTAGCAAGATAGCCACTGTGATGAATGAGTCAGCCATACTTGAGAGAAAATGGTGGAGATAGTAAAAGGTCTGTACAGGCACCTACAAACATGCATACTCACAAGCAGGCACACACAGTCAAACATATACACAGATATCTAGACAACTGCAATCATGCCCATTCACACACACACACACACACGCACACGCACACGCACGCACACGCACACGCACACACGCACACGCACACGCACACACACACCCCGGCTCTTTTGCATTACTTACCTCCTGTGGACTAACAGTCTCACTCTTGCCATAGGACTCAATGGGTGTTCATTTTTCTCTTCACTTCTGAAATACATTGCTAGAGCTATTTTTGAGTCACTTTACTGATCCAGTCCAGTCCTGGCAAAGAATTCCAAGGAAAGATACATGTCTAATTTGCATTAATTATTCCCCTAGACTGCTGGATTTACATTTGGCCTCTGTCAGTGAGACCTATGTTGCATTACCTGCCAGTACCACCCTACCATGGTGAAGCTAAACTGATTTCTAAATTGGAAAGCTTAATTGCATTGAGCAAACCTGCCCAAAACAGGTTTGCACATTGCAGTGCTCACTTTTGAATCCTACTCAGTGTAACTTTCCAGTCTTTAGAACTGCAAACTGGCCACAATCTCATGGATATTCAAGCTCTGCAGGGACCACTATGATCACACTTTACAGCATATGTTGTTTTTAGCTAGTGGATTCAGATTTCCATCCTAGTCATTTCCTGCTTTTTGGTAATATGTAGATAAGAACAACTGAATGACATTTTGACATGTTTGTAGCTTTAACAAATGGAAGGTATTTCATTCTCAGAATTGAGAAGATATACATTTAAAAACACAGAGAAAACTCAAAATGTTACCAGTACACATCATTTCTGTGTGATCATGAGGCAGAAAGATGTGTATGTTTGATAGATATGCTCTATCTCAGAAATGGTGAGGCATATGGTTTCACCAGAAAGAACATTTCAGAAGTAAGTAGCAGCTGTCATTGCCAGTTCACTAAAACCTTATTATTACATCAAGATTTCTTAGGGGATGAACACTTTTTTATATACTAGAAATATCTGCTAAGGAGTGATGTGCAGTAATGACCGCCTACAAGATGATATCACAGTCTTAAAATCAAAACAATTCTGTTTTCCTAAGCTGAAATTATAGGAAGTATATTGATCAGTTCTTATGGAGATTTGGCTATTTTTGTAGGGGTTGTCTTATAAATAACAATAACAAATGGATAGTTTGAGCACAACGCACTGAATATAGGAAACTAGCAATATTACAACTTGATAATCAGCAAACACATGGGAAATGCAACTTCTGTTGAACAAGTAATTGGATATAAAATGCCTAATTTCTTGTTGCTGTGATATCTGGACAATGACATTTTTACAGGGATTTTCCAGACAAATGAAAATCAGTTCTTGGCAAATTACGTCTGTTATAGCTCCAGATGCTGCATTTTAGCCATTTTCAAAAGAGTTACATCTGATGACCAGAAGATGGCAGCGGTGAGTTAAATCTACCAAGTACTTGGGTTTATATTTACAATGCGGCATAAGGGGATGTAGCTGTTCTCAGGAACTGTTTACTTTTTCCACTAATTCCTACCAGTAGATAGTATTCCTTCTTTTTTCATCCTTCTAATGTTTCTTTCGCAACTTTTCTCTCTCACAAATCTTTACCTATTACTTTCATTATTCATGTATTATTTTGTATAAGCAGCGTTCCTCATTTCCTAGTGTTTCTTTCCTCATTTTTCTTTCTTTCCTAACTTCAGTGGTTTCTCCTATATATTGCTCTGCTACATCAACCCTGCTTCTTCTTCTTCTCTGTATAGAAAGTCCTGTATTACTGTTTAGTTTATCATCTAAATGTATCTAACAACTGCTCTTAATGAAACTATTAAAAATGGTAGTTCATTGATTTAATGCAAAAAAAAAAAAAAAATTTCTATATGTAATTTCTGTATGGGTTGTCTCTATGTTCTCTGTAAATATTCTATTATGCTACCTGTGATATGTGATATGTAATGATATTTTTGTTATGTTTGGAGCTTTTCTCCCCGGGCCTCCACTGAAAATGGACATATATCCAGTCAGACTATCCCGGTTAACAAATGTAAAATAAAATAAAAAATAAAAATAAAATATGTTGTAAAACATGTACGTGTTTTATTCACCAACATAATTGCTGGTGTAATACGCTTATATATATTTCCTTTGTTAATCAATAAATAAACCGGTCTTAAAAACTGGACTGTTTTCAGCCATGACCTGACTCAAATATACAATATTAAATCCTCACACCATTACTACTTCATGAAGTTACATAAAATCTAGTTAACTGTGAAGTGAGTGAGGTCAATATTCCAGTATTCTTGTATGCCATCTGTTGTCAGTGAATATTTAAGATTTAAAAAAAAGATCAGTGGTCAGTAACCCTGAGAAGTTTGTATTTACTAAAACAATGGTCTTGCTGGGTATGAGCTATCTCCTGGGCCTTCACTGAAAACGGGCATCTGGCCCAGTCGGACATTACCCGGTTAACAAATGTAATAAATACTACTACTATTACTACTACTATTACTAATAATAATAATAATAATAAATGTGATTCAAATAATATGAAACTCTTGCTAAGTCTATATGTGACTTTCTACACATTAGAAAGATGCCCTGTAGACTAAGAGAGAGGTGCACGCAGCAAATTGAGACTTGTGATTTGCAATATTCGCTTCTATAATGTTTGAGGTAGATTCCAGGCACATTTCAGACTAATTCAAATTATGGAAGAGATGACCAGCAAGCCTAGAGTAATGTAACTAGTTGTAAAGATCATTTGGACAGTCCAACAGATTACACAGAATGTCATGTTATGTGGTGGATGCTAAACATAAATTAGCTCAAGTGGTAGACAGAACCTTTCAATGCTTGATTGAGTGACTCAGAGGATGGACAGAGATGAAGAAAATATTGATAAAATTCCACAGCAGGTGGAGGGAGGAGATTGTCTGGGATATATGAGAATGCATCTCTGTGAATGGCTTGATCTTCCATAAAAATAAACATAAATAAATAAACCTTTATTAAAATGGTGCATCATATTTTGGTACAAATTTGAGATTGCAGGAAATTATCAAGACCCCGTTTGGTATGCTTTGCAACATATAGAATAAAAACAGAGCTCATATGTAATCTCTGGCAATTAGGAAATTTGGAAAGTGCAATGGTGCAGTGGTTTACATTGTCACCTCAGTGGTTCTCTGGTTCAATTCTCAGCTGGGGCACCTTCTGTGTGGAGTCTGCATGTCATCCCTGTGTTTGTGCGGGTTTCCTCTGGGTGCTCCTGTTTCCTTCCACATTCCAAGGAGATGTGCCTGGAGCATTTCTCCTCAAGCCTCCTCTGAAAATTGGCTCATTCCAAGTCGGATTTACCTGGTAAACAAATGTTAAATAAAAATAAATAAATAAATAAATAAATAAATAACTATAGTACAGGAAAGCAGAGTATGTGAGAAATAAGACAGGTCAAGAGTGAAAACATGGAGGAAGAATACGATTATGCCTTTTTTTAGAAATGCAGGCAGAGAAAATAAACTTTAAATTGATGTAGCCTGGCTGTCCAAAACCTATGCTGTCTTCAGGTAATAAAATGTGTGCAGCACCCCAAAAAGCCATTGAGGTACCCCAGTCTCTCAATTCTCTTAACAACAAATTGAGACATGCAAATGGTGCAAGATGCCAGACTTCATTCAAGTGGCCAGCCCAGTCCTTGAGGATCAGGATTTAAATGGCTGCTATAGTCTTTCCCCTTGTTTCTGTGAAGGATGATTCAAAAGGATGAGGTTGCATTGCCTTCTGGATCTTTAGACAATAAGATGAAAATGATATCACCAGCCTAGTAAACAGCTTATGTGGACATGTAGTGACAAAGACTAGTTATGGAACAATCTGTATTATTCTGCTTTGTTATTTAATTTAAAAGAGGCTACTACACTGTTGATTTTTGAAGTGCGAGTTGCAGTGACTATTAAGCTATCTTTTTATATTTCAAAGAAGTTTGCTTCAGTGTGCTAACAGAGTCTGGACACTTAATATAAATGATTAAGACTACATGTTTGTTAACAAGATGCTTCCAGTAATCCACAGTTTTGAGTCCCTTAACCTCCATTTGGTTTCTGCAGTACTCAGAGCAAGTCACTTAACTAGATCATGCCCTGTAGCCGAGTCTGACAGGGGTCTACATGGATCAGTGCTCTGCTCTATTTGACAAATACAGAAGATGTTCTCTGCACTAGCAAAGAGTTATTATGCTTTAAATGTAATGGTGCTAATGTCAATGTCCTGTCTTAACTGTAAAAATGGAGCTGGGCTAAATGATAATGTCTGATACTCTTCTTTTATTAATCATAGGCCACTGAAGTAGAGGGTAAGCTTTATACATGACACATGAGAATGGTAACACTGAACTTTTTTTATGTTAAGTTGTGCAGTATCACCCTAAGTTCTTACCCTTATTTAAAGCAGTTTGCTGATGTGGAGTGAAGTGCTTGACCCACAAGTGGAAGCACCAGGATCAGAGTGGGACGTGTTACTGCATTAAATTGACATGTTAATTGTAAGTTAAATATCTAACTTACTGAGTGTCATTGTTTTTATCTGCATACTGTGTAGTATATCTGTCATAATTAGTATGAAACATTAGCAGGCAGCAGCTGAAGTTGTTCATAAATTAAGTGACCTGTCCTGCAGTGCGGATGGCTACCATGAGCAACATAACCCATTCCCATACTCTCATGGATCCTCAACATAAGGGATAGGAACAGGTTCCCCCTTACTTGTTTATAACTGAATCCACTGCCATGTTGCCAGAGTGGATGCTAACATACATTGGGTTAGTGAGACCTGTATGTAGGGCTTGAAGTGTCAGAAAGACTGCTTTATGTCCAGATGTTGATATGCAATGCTGGCTCTGAAAAGACCCAACAACTGAATCATCTTCTAAGGGTAATGATTCCCCCATCCTATGGCTGACTTCAGTGGTAACAACTGGGTAGGTAATTAAAAAAGCTGCCATTATTTAAATTATGACTGCGGATTCAGCAAAGGCTGATTTGATACTGAGAACTTGGTGTCGTTTACTATGGTGCTGGACGCAGTGGGACTAATAGTGATGGCAAAGGGCCCAGCATTAACACTGGCACTGAAACCCCATGCTGAGAGCTGAGGCCATGAGGGTCATCAGCACTAACAGTGATGATACCACCAATGCAATGCCCAGTGGAGAAGCTGTCCACTGCCAAAGCTTATAATGCTGACATTGACACTGCAGCCTCTGACAACAACATTGGACACAGCATTAATATCAATAGCAAGTGGGCTAATGCTGGCATCCAAAAAACTGATGTCAAAAACAGTGGGGCCTGCAAAAAAGGTTTTAGAGGTCATCGTTGAGGAAAAAAGACAGATAAGAACTCCTTTTCTCAACAGAACAGGTAAGGGGAGGAATTGTGGAAATTTTTTCTGTAGCCCCCAAAAGGGCCTGTAGAGTTCATGGCTGAGGAAGAAAGCCAACTAAGAACCATACCTCTCAAATGTCCAGATTTTTGCCTCATATTTTTGGTCTGTTCCCCATAAAATTTGTGGTTTTCTAGATTTTTGTGACATCCAGTAAGGATTGAATTCACTACATTGCAGGCATTTGAGTTGCAGACTTCATGTCTTCCAGAAAATGCAGAGTAACACAAGACCTTTTATTCAAAGTCAAAGTAAACTTTATTGTCATTCAAACCCACACACAGTGCGAGTTAAACAAAATTATGTTGCTTTGGTTCTAAGTGCAAATATCACATACAACTACAGAGAATAACAAGGACATATAACAGTACAGTAACATATACACATACTAAACAAGACTGACAAGATCTGAGATACCTCTGTAACACTGGTACCAAGTGCATATATCACATACAACTACATATAATAACAAGGACATATAACAGTACAGTAACATATAGATATACTATACATATACAGACTGGGTTACCTGAGAGAGCTCTGCTGAGTGAAAGCTGGATGTAAAACCAACAAACCTGCCAAACATGAACTGAGAATTGCTATGCTTAATGTAGGTTCACTGACAAGATGCAGCTTGGAAGTGGATGACATGATGATACGGAGGAGACTGAACATCATATGTATCCAAGAGACGAGATGGAAGGGTAGTGCAGCAAAGCCACTTGGCTTGGGATTCAGCGTCTACCTCTCAGGGTGGACAGGCTAGGAATGGTGTAGAAATTGTGGTGAGACAGAGGCTTCAGAAGACAGTGAGGGATATCATCAGAATTAAAGACAGACTCATGGCAATCAGACTCCAGTGTAATGACTGGGCAGTATTCATAATCTCAGCCTATGCCCCACAGCAGGGTTGTGATAGTAAGGAAAAGAGTGCATTCAGACAGCCGTTGCAGGACCTACTAGATAAAGCAGGACAGCATGAATTGGTGTTAATAATGGGTGACTTGAATGCACATATCGGGACAGACAGAACAGGATATGAGGACTGCCTGGGTCCATATGGGTGGGGCAAGATGAATAAAGAAGGAGAAGCCATTCTAGCCTTCTGTCTGAAAAATGGCTTGATAATAGCCAACACATGGTTCAGAAAGAGAGAGAGTCAAAAGATCACATACAAGAATAGCCAACATGCAACTCAGGTAGACTTCCCCTAGTAAGAAAAAGGATTGGGGTAGAATCCATG
This sequence comes from Protopterus annectens, assembly GCF_019279795.1. NCBI lineage: Eukaryota > Metazoa > Chordata > Ceratodontiformes > Protopteridae > Protopterus > Protopterus annectens. The sequence goes on along the minus strand of NC_056730.1, from coordinate 590,343,514 downwards.
ATTGCAAAGTCATCCCCAGTGAAACAGTTGGCTCACAGCATAAACCACTAGTTGCCACAATCACCTGCAAGCAGTGGTCATAGAAGGCTCTAAGGTCAACAGAGGCCAGGCTGGAGACCTGGAAGTTGACTGGAGAGAAAGTACAACAGTTCAAGGAATTACTCAGGGCTCTATCACACCAAGAATAGGAGGAGATAGGTGGAGTTGAACAAGAATGGTAACGCCTAAAAATAGCATGTGTTAGGACTACAGGAAAGATATGTGGCCGAGCCAGGTATTGAAATAAGGTACATAAGGAAAGCTGGCGGTGGAATGCAGAAGTCCAGGAAGTCATTAAGGAAAGAACGAGTGTAGGAAGACGTGAGAGATAGAAAAGACTGACCAGGCTAGGAAGGACTACTGGTTGGCTAACAAAGAAGCTAAGAAAGAAGTTGCAATAGCAAAGAATTGGGCATCGGAGGAACTCTACCAGCTTCTATAAAGTGACTCAGTAAGTGGCACAACGATACTATATCAGGTTGCAAGGCAAAGACAGAAAGATAAAGAAGATAGTCAGACATCCTTCATAAGGGATGCCAGCAACAACCTGCTCCATACCTCTCAACAGATTTTCACAGAATGTCCAGATTTTTGACTCATATTTTTTGGTCCATTTTTCATAAAATTGTGGTTTTCTGGCAAATTAGTAGCAAATCATTAAAGATTAAAGTTAGAAAATAATGACAAACATTTGAGTTTTAGACTTCATACCCTTCATAAAAAATCATGCTAATGCAAAATCTGTTATTCTATGAAATGTCTAAGCTTGTAAGAGCAATATTTAAAAATTGTCCCTATCTTTGGGCCTTTGTCCCACTTTTATTTATGGCTTTGTCCAGATTTTTTGCTCTAAGAAGTTGAGAAGTATGACCTGTTCACCAGTCCACAGGTCATTAAAGGCAGATTGAAGCAGTATCTCCAGTAACTTCTGAATGATGAAAAACCCCACAGAAGCTGTACTGCCCCAGAAACTGCCTATGATGAGAGAAGAAGAGGAGCCCACCCTAGAAGAAGTAAGAACAGCACTAAGGAAGATGAAGTCAGGGAAAGCAGCGGGGTCAGATGAGGTCACAGCAGATGTGATAAAGATGCTGGTTGAGATAGGGGAGAAATGGCTCCTGATGGTACTAATAGCAGTGTGGATAGAAAGGCGTATCCCAGATGACGGGAGAATAAGCATCCTTGCACCAGTGTACAAGAACAAAGGGGACATCCACAACTGTGGGCAGTACAGAGGCATCAAACTCCTATCACATTGCATGAAATTTCTTGAGAGGGTGATTGATAGATGGATACACAGAGTAGTTGAAAGTAAGATGAGAGATGAGCAGTTTGGATTCAGATCAGGATGCAGCACAATTGACCCAATGTTTGCAGTGAGACAGATACTTGAGAAGAAGCTAGAAATGAGGAGAGAGTCCAACTGGGCATTTCTATACTTGGAAAAAGTATATGACAATGTCCCAAGAAAGCTGATCTGGGCAGTACTGTGGTGGTTTGAAGTCCCACAAACACTGGTAGAATTAGTGCAGGCTACGTACAAGGACACAATGACTCAAGTACGAACAGTGTTCAGCCTCACAGAGGGGTTCCCAGTGGGAGTGGGTATACACCAGGGTCCAGCTCTGAGCCCACTGCTGTTCATACTGTTGATGGACTACATTAACAAACAGGTCGGAGGGGGCAGATCAACAAAATTGCTGTATGCAGATGATGCGGCATTACAGGCAGACTTTGATCAAGAACTTCAGCAAAGGATAGGAGAATGGAATGCAAAACTGAAGGCACATGGAATGAAACTAAGCACAGATAAGATAGTGGTAATGGTAGCAAATTGGATAAATCAGAAGAAACTGAAAATAGAGATAGAAGGGAAAATAGTGGAACAGTTAAACAGCCTCAAGTATCTGGAGGAGCGGTTGAGGAGAAGGGAAGTCTGAATGAAGAGGTCAAAGCTAGAATCAGAGAGGCTGCAGCCAACTGGCATAGAGTGTCAGATGTAGTCTGACAGAAGAATGCCAAAGAAGCTGGAAAGTAAGGTATGCAATACAGTGGTGTGACCATTACTACTGTATGGTGCTTAAACCTGGGCAGTAAAGGCAGAACAGTTGAAGAAGCTAGAGGTGATGGAAATTAAGTACTTGAGAAGGGTGGTAGGATGTACACTGTGGGACAGATGAAGAAATAAGGACATAAGAGCAGAAGCCAAAATAGCTCCAATTGCAGAAAAGATCAAAGAGAACAGATTATGGTGGTTTGGGCACATGTGTAGAAAAGCAGAAGACAATCTGGTGAGGAAGATTTGGGACAGACAGGAAGAAGGTAAGAGGAAGCGAGAACATCCAGCAAAGAGGTGGATGGACTGTGTGAAAGAAGATCTGCGACAGTCAGGCATGAGTGTTGAAGAAGGCAGGAGTGTGGCACTGAATCAAGAGAATTGGTGACAGTTAACATGTTACCCTGACCCCATGTAGAAAAAAATGGGAAAAAAGGGGGCTGATGGTGATGATGAACATATACACATAGTAAACAAGACTGACAAGATCTGAGATACCCCTATAACACTGGTACCAAGTGAATATATCACAAACAACTACATATAATAACAAGGACATATAACAGTAAAGTAACATATACATATACTAAACAATACTGACAAGATCTGAGATACCTCTATATCACTGGTACCAAGAGCATATATCACATACAACTACATATAATAACAAGGACATATAACAGTAAAGTAACATATACATATACTAAACAATACTGACAAGATCTGAGATACCCCTATAACACTGGTACCAAGTGCATATATCACATACAACTACATATAATAACAAGGACATATACCAGTACAGTAGCATATACATATACTAAACAATACTGACAACATCTCAGATACCTCTATAACACTGGTACCAAGTGAATATATCACATACAGCTACAGAGAAAAACAAGGACATATAACAGTACAGTAACATATACATATACTAAACAAGACTGACAAGATCTGAGATACCTCTATAACACTGGAACCAAGTGCATATATCACATACAACTACATATAATAACAAGGACATATAACAGTACAGTAACATATACATATACTAAACAAGACTGACAAGATCTGAGATACCTCTATAACACTGGTACCAAGTGCATATATCACATACAACTACAGAGAATAACAAGGACATATAACAGTACAGTAACATATACATATACTAAACAAGACTGACAACATCTGAGATACCCTATAACAGTGGTACCAAGTGCATATATCACATACAACTACATATAATAACAAGGACATATAACAGTACAGTAACATATACATATACTAAACAAGACTGACAAGATCTGATATACCTCTATAACACTGGTACCAAGTGCATGTATCACATACAACTACATATAATAACAAGGACATATAACAGTACAGTAACATATACATATACTAAACAAGACTGACAACATCTGAGATACCCTATAACACTGGTACCAAGTGCATATATCACATACAACTACATATAATAACAAGGACATATAACAGTACAGTGACACGTACATATACTAACCAAGACTGACAAGATCTGAGATACCTCTATATCACTGGCACCAAGTGCATATATCACATACAACTACATATAATAACAAGGACATATAACAGTACAGTAACTTATACATATACTAAACAAGACTGACAAGATCTGAGATACCTCTATAACACTGGTACCAAGTGCATATATCACATACAACTACATATAATAACAAGGACATATAACAGTACAGTAACATATACACATACTAAACAAGACTGACAAGATCTGAGATACCTCTATATCACTGGTACCAAGTGCATATATCACATACAACTACATATAATAACAAGGACATATAACAGTACAGTGACATGTACATATACTAAACAAGACTGACAAGATCTGAGATACCTCTGTAACACTGGTACCAAGTGCATATATCACATACAACTACATATAATAACAAGGACATATAACAGTACAGTAACTTATACATATACTAAACAAGACTGACAAGATCTGAGATACCTCTATAACTCTGGTACCAAGTGCATATATCACATACAACTACATATAATAACAAGGACATATAACAGTACAGTAACATATCCATATACTAAACAAGACTGACAAGATTTGAGATACCCCTATAACACTGGTACCAAGTGCATATATCACATACAACCACAGAGAATAAGAAGGACATATAACAGTACAGTAACATATACAAATACTAAACAAGACTGACAAGATCTGAGATACCTCTATAACACTGGTACCAAGTGCATATATCACATACAACTACAGAGAATAACATGGACATATAACAGTACAGTAACATATACATATACTAAACAAGACTGACAAGATCTGAGATACCCCTATAACACTGGTACCAAGTGCATATATCACATACAACCACAGAGAATAAGAAGGACATATAACAGTACAGTAACATATACATATACTAAACAAGACTGACAAGATTTGAGATACCCCTATAACACTGGTACCAAGTGCATATATCACATACAACTACAGAGAATAACAAGGACATATAGCAGTACAGTAACATATACATATACTAAACAAGACTGACAACATCTGAGATACCCCTATAACACTGGTACCAAGTGCATATATCACATACAGCTACAGAGAATAACAAGGACATATAACAGTACAGTAACATATACACATACTAAACAAGACTGACAAGATCTGATATACCTCTATAACACTGGTACCAAGTGCATGTATCACATACAACTACATATAATAACAAGGACATATAACAGTACAGTGACACGTACATATACTAACCAAGACTGACAAGATCTGAGATACCTCTATATCACTGGCACCAAGTGCATATATCACATACAACTACATATAATAACAAGGACATATAACAGTACAGTAACATATACATATACTAAACAATACTGACAAGATCTGATATACCTCTATAACACTGGTACCAAGTGCATGTATCACATACAACTACATATAATAACAAGGACATATAACAGTACAGTGACATGTACATATACTAAACAAGACTGACAAGATCTGAGATACCTCTATATCACTGGTACCAAGTGCATGTATCACATACAACTACATATAATAACAAGGACATATAACAGTACAGTGACATGTACATATACTAAACAAGACTGACAACATCTGAGATACCCCAAAACACTGGTACCAAGTGCATATATCACATACAACTACAGAGAATAACAAGGACATATAGCAGTACAGTAACATATACATATACTAAACAAGACTGACAAGATCTGAGATACCAAGATAACACTGGTACCAATTGCATATATCACATACAGCTACAGAGAATAACAAGGACATATAACAGTACAGTAACATATACACATACTAAACAAGACTGACAAGATCTGAGATACCTCTATACCACTGGTACCAAGTGCATATATCACATACAACTACATATAATAACAAGGACATATAGCAGTACAGTAACATATACATATACTAAACAAGACTGACAAGATCTGAGATACCCCTATAACACTGGTACCAAGTGCATATATCACATACAACTACATATAACAACAAGGACATATAACAGTACAGTAACATATACATATACTAAACAATACTGACAAGACCTGAGATACCCCTATACCACTGGTACCAAGTGCATATATCACATACAACTACATATAATAACAAGGACATATAACAGTACAGTAACATATACATATACTAAACAAGACTGACAAGATCTGAGATACCCCTATAACACTGGTACCAAGTGCATATATCACATACAACTACATATAATAACAAGGACATATAACAGTACAGTAACATATCCATATACTAAACAAGACTGACAAGATCTGATATACCTCTATAACACTGGTACCAAGTGCATATATCACATACAGCTACATATAATAACAAGGACATATAGCAGTACAGTAACATATACATATACTAAACAAGACTGACAAGACCTGAGATACCTCTATAACACTGGTACCAAGTGCATATATCACATACAACTACATATAATAACAAGGACATATAACAGTACAGTAACATATACATATACTAAACAAGACTGACAAGACCTGAGATACCTCTATAACACTGGTACCAAGTGCATATATCACATACAGCTACAGAGAATAACAAGGACATATAACAGTACAGTGACATGTACATATACTAAACAAGACTGACAAGATCTGAGATACCTCTATAACACTGGTACCAAGTGCATATATCACATACAACTACATGTAATAACAAGGACATATAACAGTACAGAAGCTACTACATGATAGAGCAAAATCCCAAAAAGGGAAGGCATCTCTGATCAGTATTAGCAAAAAACTACGGGCACTCATAAAATCGTCTAAGGCCAGCTTCGAGAGAAAAATTGCACAGGACACTAAGGATAATCACAAGGCTTTCTTTAGTTATGTTAGGAACCTGGGTGGGAATTCCCAGATATGCTCAGAATTAGTCCAAAATGACAAAAAATACACCAAACCCACAGACATTGCCAACTTCCTAGCGGACAGGTTCAGCGCAAACTCCCCCCCCTCCCCACCAAAAGGGCTAATATCTATCCCAGCAGAGTGCTGCCCCCCCTGACATCTCAGATGCTCAGGTAAGAGCTGCCCTCTCCAAAGCAAGAAACACAGCATCAATGGGACCAGATGGTGTCCCGGGCTGCGTCCTACATGAACTCCAAGAAGAGCTAAACCCAAACCTAAAACTACTGTTTAATCTCAGCCTTACTACAGGATATGTACCCAAAGAGTGGCGTACAGCAACAGTGGTCCCTCTCCACAAAGGTGGTGCCTCAACGGATCCTGGAAACTATCGCCCCATAAGTCTCTCTAGCTTGGTCTACAAAGCTATGGAAAGGATCATAATGGACCTTATAAATAAAGATATTGAGGACCTGCAGACACTGGATCCTACCCAGTTCGGCTTTGTTAAGGGCAGATCCTGCCTCTTGAACCTGGTCGATTTCTTTGAAACAGTCACCAAGGCCATTGACAAGGGGAAGGTGGTCCACACAGCCTACCTGGACCTCGCAAAAGCCTTTGATACAATACCCCACTCGGCATTATAGATAAGCTCACCAGCTTAAATATAAACCCCTATGTCACTAGATGGGTTGCAAACTGGCTCAAGGACAGAACCCACATGGTTAGAATTGCTGGAGCCATGTCAGACTCCAAACCAGTTAGAAGTGGCGTCCCACAAGGCTCAATCCTGGGACCTCTCTTGTTCGGTATATATTTCTCGGAGGTACAGGCCAACATGGAAGGACTGTGGCTGACCAAGTTCGCAGATGACTGCAAACTGGGCGCCATAATAGACTTTCCAGCCGACACAAACATCCTCGAAAAGGGCCTCATAGAAACAGACAACTGGTGCCAGAGTCATGGCCTCAAGCTAAATGCCAAAAAGTGTATAGTCATCCCCTTTGGCAAAAACAAAGTGCCCACAAATTACCACATAGGTGGTAATCCATTAAGTACAGAAGAAGTAATTAGGGACCTGGGGACCCAAGTTGATAGCAATCTCTCATTTGACAACCACGTGGTCAAAGTGGTTAGAAAAACATTTTATATAGCCCACCTAATCATGAAGGGATTCACATCTAGATCAGGGGAGGTCATCGTGCCTCTTTACTCATCCCTCATCAGGCCCATAATTGAGTACAATGCCCTTTTTGGGATGTACCTAACCAGACACCTGCAGCAACTGGAAAGACCCCAAAAGTACCTCACCAAGAGGATCAAGGGGCTCAAACAGATGCCATATGCTGCCCGGTTAAAGAAACTCCAGCTCTACTCAGTGGCATACCGCCTGCTCAGAAGCAATCTGTGCCTGACGTATAAAGCCATGTCCAACCCAGAATTAATGGACATGCTGCACCTCAGAAAATCCAAATCCCATCGAGCTACGTGCTCGAGGGACTTGAACCTCAGCACTGAAATAAATAGGACATGCTGGAGGGACAGATTCATAACCCAGAGGCTCCCTTCACTCTGGAATAAAATCCCAGTCCAGGTTAGGCAGAGTCCCTCATTGACTCTCTTCAAGAGGAATCTTGATGAGTGGATGGGAGATCGTAGGTTTACCCCGGGTATCACTTCTGTGTCACTGTTAGACAGAGGCACAGTATACTAACCTTGAAAAAGGGCATAGCAAAATTAATTTAATATGGGTGGCGAAAGCCATACACACTCTGGCTAGGCTTATAAATGCCCTAGGGCAGATAGCCTAGTATGAACCTATGAACCTATGAACCTATGAACATATCCATATACTAAACAAGACTGACAAGACCTGAGATACCCCTATAACACTGGTACCAAGTGAATATATCACATACAGCTACAGAGAATAACAAGGACATATACAAGTACAGTAACATATACATATACTAAACAAGACTGACAAGATCTGAGATACCCCAATAACACTGGTACCAAGTGCATATATCACATACAACTACAGAGAATAACAAGGACATATAACAGTACAGTAACATATACATATACTAAGCAACATCCTCCAAAAGGGCCTCATAGAAACAGACAACTGGTGCCAGAGCCATGGCCTCAAGCTAAATGCCAAAAAGTGTATAGTCATCTCCTTTGGCAAAAACAAAGTGCCCACAAATTACCACATAGGTGGTAATCCATTAAGTACAGAAGAAGTAATTAGGGACCTGGAGACCCAAGTTGATGGCAATCTCTCATTTGACAACCACGTGGCCAAAGTGGTTAGAAAAACATTTTATATAGCCCACCTAATCATGAAGGGATTCACATCTAGATCAGGGGAGATCATCGTGCCTCTTTACTCATCCCTCATCAGGCCCATAACTGAGTACAATGCCGCTTTTGGGATGTAACTTACCAGACACCTGCAGCAACTGGAAAGACCCCAAAAGTACCTCACCAAGAGGATCAAAGGGCTCAAACAGATGCCATATGCTGCCCGGTTAAAGAAACTCCAGCTCTACTCAGTGGCATACCGCCTGTTCAGAGGCGATCTGTGCCTGACGTATAAAGCCATGTCCAACCCGGAATTAATGGACATGCTGCACCTCAGAAAATCCAAATCCCATCGAGCTATGCGCTCGAGAGACTTGAACCTCAGCACTGAAATAAATAGGACATGCTGGAGGGACAGATTCATAACCCAGAGGCTCCCTTCACTCTGGAATAAAATCCCAGTCCAGGTTAGGCAGAGTCCCTCATTGACTCTCTTCAAGAGGAATCTTGATGAGTGGATGGGAGATCGTAGGTTTACCTCGGGTATCACTTCTGTGTCACTGTTAGACAGAGGCACAGCATACTAACCTCAAAAAAGGGCATAGCAAAATAAATTTAAAATGGGTGGCGAAAGCCAAACACATTCTGGCTAGGCTTATAAATGCCCTAGGGCAGATAGCCTAGTATGAACCTATGAACCTATAAGACTGACAAGATCTGAGGTACCCCTATACCACTGGTACCAAGTGAATATATCACATACAACTACAGAGAATAACAAGGACATATAACAGTACAGTAACATATACATATACTAAACAAGACTGACAAGATCTGAGATACCCCTATAACACTGGTACCAAGTGCATGTATCACATACAACTACATATAATAACAAGGACATATAACAGTACAGTAACATATACATATACTAAACAAGACTGACAAGATCTGAGATACCTCTATAACACTGGTACCAAGTGCATATATCACATACAACTACATATAATAACAAGAACATATAACAGTACAGTAACATATCCATATACTAAACAAGACTGACAAGGACTGAGATACCCCTATAACACTGGTACCAAGTGCATATATCACATACAGCTACAGAGAATAACAAGGACATATAACAGTACAGTAACATATACATATACTAAACAAGACTGACAAGATCTGAGATACCTCTATAACACTGGTACCAAGTGCATATATCACATACAACTACAGAGAATAACAAGGACATATAACAGTACAGTAACATATACATATACTAAACAAGACTGACAAGATCTGAGATACCCCTATACCACTGGTACCAAGTGAATATATCACATACAACTACAGAGAATAACATGGACATATAACAGTACAGTAACATATACATATACTAAACAAGACTGACAAGATCTGAGATACCCTTATAACACTGGTACCAAGTGCATATATCACATACAACTATATATATTAACAAGGACATATAACAGTACAGAAACATATCCATATACTAAACAATACTGACAAGATCTGAGGTAACTCTGTAACACTGGTAGCAGCCTTCATCAAATATTGCACATGTGGAAAAGCTATTATTACACAGAGTATACAGAATTTACTGAATAGCACAAGTATATTGTACTGAATGTTCAGTTACTACTGATTGCACTTTTAAAGCAGCTTGATGTAGGTATTGCACAAGAAGATAGCAGTACTCCTGATTCTTCCGGTCACCAGTTATTGATATGTTGTAGAGTTCAACAGTCTGATGGCATGTGGGAAGAGCTCCTACTAAACCTGGAGGACTTACAACATATACTACTGTATCATCTTCCTGAAGATAGCAGTAGAACCGTCCATGTGCAGGATGTGTGTGGTCTCTGATTATTTTTCTGGCTCTGCCAATACAATAGGGCCTGCAGAGATGGAAGTGGGGATCCAATGATCTTCTCCGCTACCTTCACCACCTTTTGTATGACCCTTTGGTCAGAGGCTTTGGAGTTCCCAAACCAAACTGTGAGATTACTAGTCAAGATGCTTTCAATGGTACCCCATAGAAGGTTTTGAGGACAGAAGAAGGGAGAATAGCTTTCCTCAGCTTCCACAAGAAGTGCAGGTGTTGATGTGCTTTATTTACAATGTGGTTAGTATTTGTTGACCATGCTAAGTCCTCAGAAATATACACACCTAGAAATTTGGTGCTACTCACTCTCTCCACTGTTTCCCCTTTAATTATGAGTGGGTGATGTGAGTCCTGATTCTTTCTGAAGTCCATTGCTAACTCATTGGTTTTATTCATGTTTAGGGCCAGGTTATTAATATCGCACCAGTTAATGAGGTGGTTCATGTCTTCTCTGTAGGCAGTCTCATCTCTACTCCTGATAAGACCCACTACAGTGGTGTCATCTGCAAACTTGATGATCTTGTTTGAATTATGTCTGGCGATGCAATCATGAGTAAGTAAGGTAAACAGCAGAGGGCTTAGGACACATCCCTGAGGGACTCTTGTGCTTAGTGTTAAGCTCCTTGAGGTGTTGTTGCCCACACATACTTTTTGGGGTCTATCAATGAGAAAGTCCAGGATCCAGTTGCATAAGCAGGTGTTGACGCCCAGGTGGACAAGCTTCTCATTCAGGAGTTGAGGGCTAATCATATTAAAGGCGGAGCTAAAACTGATGAATAGCATCCTTACATAACAGTTTTTGTTGTCAAGATGTGCCAAGGATTCATGAAGAGCAAATTAGATGGCATCTGTTGTAGAGCATTTGGCCCTGTAGGCAAACTGAAGCAGGTCTAGTGATGCTGGTAGGTTTGCAGATAGGTGGTCCTTGATCAGCCACTCAAAGCATTTCATCACTGTTGAGGTTAGAGCAACTGGATGGTAGTAATTTGGGCTGGCTGGTTGTGATTTCTTTGGTAGGGGTATTATAGTAGTATTTTTGAAGCACCTTGGTACTCGGGCCTGGCTCAAAGATATGTTGAAAATGTCCACAAGTACTGTTGATAGTTGAGCAGAGCAGTCTCTGAGCACTCTCCCGCAAATGTTGTAAGGGACAGCTGTTTTTCTGGGATTTACTGTGCTTAAGATATTTTGGACTTCCACTGGGTTAAAGCAGAGTACTTCCTCAATTTGTTTGATGGGGAGTTTAGTTGCCGCAGTTTTGTTCCCATCATTGAACCTACTGAAGTAGTTAAGTTCATTCAGGAATTCAAAGTTGTTATCACATTTAGAAGAAACAGGCCTGTAGTCTGTTATAGCTTGTATCCACTGCTACAGCTGTCTGGTGCCTCTGTTGTCATTGAAGTGACCCTGTATTCTCTAACCATACTCACGTTTTGCCTCTTTTATCCCCTGTTGAGATTAGCTCTGGCCTCCCTGAGTACATCTTTATTATTTGCTTTGTATGCATCATTCCTTGCATTCAGGAGCTCATATACCCTGCTTGCTAGCCATGGTTTCTGCTTTGCCTATGCTTTTAGTGAGTGTGACATCATCCAAACATTTTGTGATGTAGGCCATCACCGACTCCATGTACTCCTCAAGGTCTGCTTGGTGGTTTACTGTAGTTGCTTCCTTGAACACATCACAGTTTGTCCTTTCAAAGCAGTCCTGTAGTGCTGAGACTGCACCCTCCAGCCAAATCTTTACCAATTTCTTAGATGGCTTGCTTCTGTTTAGCAGTGTTTTGTATGCAGGGACTAACATAATGGCCAGGTGATCTGAACTACCCAGGTGCAGATGGGGCATTACCTAGTAAGCTTGCTTAATGTTGGTGAAGACCATGTCCAGTATGTTCTGCCCCCCCCCCCCCTGTTTCAAATTTCACATACTGGTAGAATCTGGGTAGTGCTGATTTCAGGTTGGCTTTGTTGAAGCCACCTGCTAATATGTAAGCAAACTCCAGATTCTTGTTCTAGGTATCATTTATGAACTGGTAAAGTGTAGCCAGTGCCTCTTTGGTATTGGCATTTGGAGGGATGTACACAGCTATAATGCTCACACCACTAAACTCCCTTGGCAGGTAGAAGGGTCTGCAGTCTAATAACTTTATAAGCTTATAAGAGCAATATTTCAAATTTGTCCCTATTTTTGGGGTTTTGTTTCTGCATTATTTTTGGCTTTGCCCAGATTTTTTGTGCTAAGAAGTTGAGAGGTATGCTAAAAACTTTCCCCAACAGAACAGGTAAGGGAATGAACTGTGGAAAAATGTTCCTCATCACCCAACAGGGCCTCTGCCAGTCTGCATAATTTAAATGCTGTTCAGGCATGTCCTTGTCCTTGGCTCTGTGACAGAAGCCTGAGCACTGCAACTGTGAGTCCCAGAATATTGATCTCAGAAGAGTGATACAGTAAATATTGAAATTCTTCATAAGACTGTTCAAAGTTCTTTTGTAGGTAGACTTTACCCCAATGCAACCTCAACCCTCACCCTCTTGCTACTAACTTCCTGGTTGCTATATCTCAGAGTAAGGGGTATACTCCAATGTATGGCAGTCTTGACCTTAATATATAGACAATGCACTCGCACTTCTGTGTTAAACATTCTCATGCATAATTATGAGTCTTTGACAGTTAAACATCTCTCCCCGCCTTGTGGGCCTTTCCTGAAACCACCATATGTAAACCCCTTTTCTTCCCAGTACTAAGCTCAGTCTCTTATCATAGATGACTCTCTGAATGGATAGGGGACTCCTGGAGAGAGGTTTCTCAAGATCAGCATTGTGGCTGATAGGGCTTGCAGTGCACAGAGACATGCTATCAACAGCCACCACACCCACCCTCCTGCTGGTCACAGCAGTCTTCCAGTGACCTAGTATCTGAACAAGATGATATCAGGTTGTAACATGTTTGCATGGAAACAATTCAAGTGCACCAGTAGACACTAACCTTTTGTGTAATCCTAGTGACAGTTAAGTCCCTGATACAGGGACTTCCCTGCCTGTTGCATATTGTCAGCTAGAAATCTAGCCTCTCTTTAGACTTGTAAATCCACTTAACCAAAGTTTTAATTTATCCTTTGTAGTCATCCTCAAGTAGTTTGCTTTGTTGACTAAGTGAATGAAAGTCCCTTCCTTCTAATTTCTGCTCTGTATGGGAAAATAAGAGGAGAGAGGGGCTAGTGGATTCCTCCTCTCTGTCTGGTATGAGAACATTCACACTTCTGTATTCCCTGCTTTTCCACCCTTTACTCAGTTGTTGTCCAAGATCAATCTGTAACCTCCCCCCAGCTTTAGCCTTATTACCTGTCAGTGTCTTATAAAGTTATTGCTTCAGGTTCTTAGGCCAACACATGGATATTTTCAGTAAACGTTCATATGCTTTCCTTTCACCTTGTTTTGTAAAACCTGCTTCCTTTACAGGCCTTCATCAGGTCTCAAAAGGTGTGACACAGATTTGGCTTTCCATAAACTAGCCATCTGATTTACATATAATGCTGAGTAGAAGTGCTTTTTGTTTGGGTTACACACCTATGAGTCCCATCAAAGCCATCTAATATTCAACAGTTTTTGACAGTTCAAGACACTTATTTGATCTGGTCCTCATCTTCTTTACATTAAGAGTTCATTCTTTGTCTATTTTAGCTTTTCTCTTTCCGACTGAAGCCAGACTTTTAGCTCAGTACAGCATAATTGAACAGTTTCTTTGAGTGTTCTTTAATTCGTGGGCTGTTTATAATCTTGGCCTTCCTTAAGACTTGAACATTTTGGCAGAAGTCTTGGCAAAACATTCTTTTAAACTTTCTTACTCAATAGATCTTAGGTGTGTTTTTTTAAATTTTTGTGATGTCATTCACCTTTATCAAAATTTCAGATCTCCAATCACTAATGCGCAAAGACAGTACTTTCATTTAGACCATGAACTGTTTCTTCCTGAAAGAAATATATAGACATTACTAGCAGTTCTGGTTCTGTCTGTTTAAAGTTAGCAAACATCACTCAACATAAAGGAGGAGCTTTGATTTGATCAGAATATCATGCACAAATGCAATAAGATAAAAGAAATAAAAGGTGGAACACTGCCTTAGAAAGGCCAAACTACATTAGGTATGGTACATGAATTTCAATTATTGGGCACAGATCTAGTTAATAATACACCATGATTCCCCTTGATGGATGTTAAAGGCAGTCATAAACAGATAAGGTATAATTCTCAATAGCCTTGAAAATTTTATGTCCAGAAGAATAGACAATGATTTTCATGATAAATGCATACAGGCAAATCTAAATTAATTTTAAATGGAGTTTAAAAAGGAATTTATACTTAGTGGTCTGTATTGTACCACAGGCCTCAGATACAGTTTTCAGTAGCTGTCTGGACAGCTGTAGAAGATATGGACTTGACTGTGTTTGGAGAAGCAAACTATTAATACAAAGACTAGCAGAGTGAATATAGGAGATTTTTTTGAATATCATAATCAAAAATAGAACCATGGCACAAATTACACAAGAAGCAATTTGGTTTGACAATGTACTTGATGTTGTCTTATTTAATCTTCAGAAATAAAAATATCATCCTAAATTTACACCACTTATATTAAACAGTGACCACAATTGTCTTAAAATTGTTTCAGAATTAAAGAGGTCATCTAAGAATCTTCCAGGCTCCAAAAAATCTATATTTAAGACTAGAAACATACTATACAAACTGAAAAAGCTGAAAAATAAATGAACCAGAACGGCTTCAGTGGTAAAAACCGATCCACTAGGCATATAATGTAATTTAATCCACTTTATTAACAACACGCACAAAGGAAAAAATAAATAAATACTAATCCAAAATAGATCAAATCCAAGCGCTTTCATCTCCTATGTAGGAGACTTTTTCAAGAACAGAGCATGCCCAACAACTGAAAACATTTATAACATCCTTAATTAAATTTCAGAACAATACACCAGTCATTTTCTGTTTCTACTAACTAATTCATGTAGTGTAAGGTGTAATATTTAAAGGTGTAACTCAATGAGATATGCAGTTCTACCACGGTCAAACAATACAAATATTAAAACATGTGTATGTGTATACTGTTTATGCAATACCGCCAGTTATCATAAAATTAAAACAAGTATATAAATAATGTACTTGTATTTGGTTATACAAGTGCATACACACACGCGCATGCTTATATAACCTATTCACAAAAATTCAGCGAATAAATACAGTGAATAATGAATACATGAATAGATGAATAATCTGTATGAATAAATATGTGTGTGAGTATATATGACATATATACACACTTATACTTCATTTTGGAGGATCAGAATGCACATAATTATAATTCATTACCAACAATATACATACATGTTGATATCATAAAAAATTTTAAAAACCATAATAAATAAATAAGCATAAATGTATTCATAATAGATTAATAAATAAATACATAAGCATATTAAATACTTGAAAAAACTGTTGAATAACTACCTATGTTAAAATACCATGTATAAATTATATGAAAAAATGTGAAACATCCATATGTTTTTTATATAATTCTTAAAAATTAGTTCTTGTTGGTAAAACCATTAATTCGCCGCAGGTTCATCTTTTTATATTATAAATTTTTTTAATTTTGGAAATAACGTTTAACAAATACACCTATCTAGGGCCTTCAATTTCAAAAAACAAGTAATTGAAATGGAATCATTCAGGCCTGGTCACTGAGTAGCATTCGTTCTTAATTGCCATAAGGCTTCATTCATTTCCAAATATAATGGCCATGGTCCACCCCTTGGGTTCACTTCTATAGGTTCTATAACAGTAAATTTAAAACTGTGATCTGGCCATTCATTACAATGCATGGCCAAAGCATTTATATCCTTTTTTAGTTTGATGTCCCTCAAATGCTCATAAATACGAGTCTTTAACTTCCTTTCCATTTTTCCAATATAAAAACAGGTGCATTTGCAACAAAAGGCACAATAAACAACTCTTTCAGTGTTACAACAACATTTTTTCTTTAAGGATACTCTAATACCATTAATGTTAAATTTAAAGCCTTCCATTATATATTGGCAATACTTGCAAGATCCGCATTTTCTCATACCCCCAATACTATAAACTTGGGTGTTGTTTTCAAGTATGTTTTTGAGGGACTGACCTTTTCTATAAACTGCAATAGGTCTTTCGCCTATACATTGTCTGATTTCATTACATGAAGTTAAAATAATCCAGTTCTTTTCTAAAATTCTTAATATGTCATTACTTCCAAGGTTATATGTGGTAATAAAAGCACAGCGGTAGTTGATTTCGCACAGGATAGGAAGTTCACAGGTTACCGTCAAGCACCCTTACATGGCAGTGATGACAATGGGCATGGGGAGGTCCAAACTGCAGCATTAGAAAACATGAGAGGGACCACTTCAGGAGTTTCTTCTGGAGATGGTAATGGGCAGATGTTTGTTGATGATGCTGAGTCTGAACATTCTAGAGCTTTGAGGGATAGTGATCTGAGCCCTTTTCCGAATGGGGGGCAGAATCATCAGAAAAGGTACAATACAAGATATCATTACAACATGAGGGGACAGAATTTCCGCAACAGCAACATGTCTGTGACCAACAAAAGGAACTGAAACATAGTAACGGTCTAAGGGTTATATCGAACAGTGAAGGTGACTTTAAGATATTTAACTTTTCCAGTCATAACACTGACCAGGTTTTGTGTGAACCTTTCTCTAGGGGCTTTACTTTTGTTCCAGCCCAGCACTTTGATTTGCCTAAAACATTGATTGACCTTAAGTTGTTCATCAGAAAAATGAACTTGACCTTATTTTTGGGGAACAACCACCGTCCAGATGGAGGTATGAGGGTACCTGGTACTTTTAATCCTCCCACACACCCGTCTCTTGTCTTGTTCGAACACGTGTGAAATAGACATTAGGAATTTATGTCATGCTAAACGTAACTGTAATATAAATATGTCTAGGGATGAACATGAGGCATTGCAAATGTTTAAATCATTACTGGTGCATGTGTTGAAACCAGACAAGGGAGGGGGTTTGGTGTTAATGGACATGGACAATTATAATGAGAGGATGATGAATGTGATTAGTGGTAAAACTTACGAGGCATCTAGAGTTAGTGAACTGAATACTGCGTATAAACGCATCAATGGCTTTTTGGGAGACCTCTTTTTGGAAGGAGTTATAGATGTAGAAATGTTCTTATCGGTGGCTTCACTGAGAATTCCCACCTTGTTTGGATTGCCAAAACTACATAAAAGTACCACGGACCCTCCAATGAGAGTCTTAGCTAATGCTAGGTTTTCCATCACATACGCCAGTGCTAAACCTGTTGACAGTATTTTGAAAAAATATGTCAAGATGGAGACTCAGATTTGTAAGGATTCGTGGTCCTTTTTAGCAGCTATTGAACAATGTCCTTATCAGGACAACCTTGGTTTGTTGACTATAGATATTACTGATTTATACTTTTCAATACCCCATAATTTGGGTATTGAATGGGTGGTGGAGCGGATGCTAGCCCATGGGGCAGAGAGTAATGAAGTGCGTTTGGTACAGGAATTGTTGGACGTCATTGTAACCAACAATTTTGTGATGTTTGACAATGACATCTATATCCAAAAAGTAGGGGTGGCTATGGGCTCCCCGTGTGGAGCCAGTTTTGCCAACTTGGTTATGGCACAATGGGAACATCAGTATGTGTTGAACACACTTGAGATCAGGTCTAGGGTCAAGTTTTATACAAGATTCCTTGATGATGTTTTTGTTTTGTTTGATGGGGACAGAGTGGAGGTAGATAAATTTGTAGAAAAGATCAGTAACAGTGCTACTTTCTTGAAGTTTACCCACACTTTTGCAGAGGACAGCATAGCCTATTTAGATGTTTATTTGAAGAAGGATTTTGTAAATAAGTGTTTTGTGGCAGGCATCTATCATAAAGAAATATATTATAATACAATGCTCCACTACTCTAGTGCCCACCCCCAACATCAGAAGAAATCTATGGTCAAGGGACAATTGGTTTGTGCTGCTCGGATGGTATCAGAGGATGTTAGTTTTGTTGAAGAATGTGAGGTTTTGAAGGACATGTTCACTAAGAGAGGTTACCCTGAGTCAATGATTTTGGAAAATATAGAGGAGGTACAAAACAAAAGAAGAATGGGAGTTTACAAACCTATTTTGACAGGACAAACCACGATGTCTAGTATTGGTTACACTAACACAGGCTCCCTCTCTTTTGTTTCCATTGATGAAAATAATGTGGAGGATAATAGGTTGAGTTTTACGATGAGATTTATTACCCCTTACAGTATAGAGGCAGATTTAATAAAGTGTATCCTGGTGAGAAACTGGGGTTTGTTCAGTTTTGATTCTGACATAACAAGTAAACTGGGGGACAGACCTTACGTCACTTACAGAAAAGGGTATAATTTAAAGAGTATCATGGAGATGAATAGTGGAGTGTCATCGGATTGATGGGACTTTCAATTGTGAGGCGTGCAGTTGTTGCAGGCACTTGGCAACTGGGGCCAGTTTTTCAATTGCTAATAAAACTTACAGGATAAAGGGAGATATACATGCTCTTCAAAGTCTGTAGTTTATCTTGCTTCCTGTCAGCTTTGTCCCGCATTTTATGTGGGCAAAACTGACAGGACGTTTGAAGAAAGGATCTATAAGCATGTATACAGTATAAGGAAGGCTAGGTTAGAGAATGCCCTGGCCAAACATTGTAGTGAGAACCCCACTCACTCTTTTGTGTTTAGGGTTTTAAATCAAATTACATCAGATGTAAAAGGGGGCTCTGATCAGTTATTGTTAGAGAGACAGGAATTGATTTGGCAGTTGAGGTTGAATTCTTACAGAGCTCCGAGTCTTAATGACAAGGTTTCTCTTTCATGCATACTGAAATTAAGAAGTCTATTGAGATAGAGCAATGGCCATCTGATGTTTGTGTTGATGGTAGTTGCACATACATTGCCGTGTACTTGTCTCCATTTGCCTACATGTTCGAGATTTAAGCAAGCATTATATTAACAGCATGTTTTTATAAACCTTGAAATGTGAATGTTGGGGCAATATTTCACGATTGTTTGATTTTTTATTGGATTAGGTTTATTTTATATTAGTCTAAGTAGGATTTTTATAAGTCCAGCGTTTGAGGATGTTGGTTTTTATCTAGTGGGTAACATTTGATTGATTATGTATAAAAGTTATTTTTATTTTTAACTTGTAGTTTAGTTATTTATGGTATAGTCCCTTTAAATGTCAATTAGTTTTAACATGTGTTTGTAAAGGGAGATGTATATATGGGTGTGGGTGTTGTTTTCTCTGTTTGTCTGAAGAAGTTTGGCTATCAGTTGAACGAAAAGCATTGTGGAAATAAATTGTTGCTTAACAAGTTTGACTTCAGTTCTGCTCTTGCCTGGAGTTCCTTTGGAGACTTCTTGGTGTGTGTTCCAGTGTGCATTGTGGATTTAAATGATTTCTAATGATGTTGATTTTTCTAGACTCATATTATAGCTATTGTTCTGTATATTATTATTAGAGACCATTTGTCCATCTCCTCCACTCAATGTATTATTGTATTGTGCACCATCAACCATTAAAATAGCTTGAAAAAAAAAACACTTTCTCTTCTGTTGACAACCTCTAACATTACATTGTTTACTAAATCACTTGGATTTATAAACATTTCTTTCAGTAAATCACACTCATTCAGAAAAGTGTCAAAGCAAGATACCATACGGGCCGCTCTCACAAACTGACCCTTCACTACCCTTCTTTTCTGTTTATAAGGGTGTGCACTGTCAAAATGTAAAAAACTATTAGAGTAAGATTCCTTTCGATGTTTTTCTGATACAAATTTTCCTGTCTCTCCTTTAATAGTCTAATATCCAAGTATGAAATTTCATCTTCATCAATGTTGTGGGTGAATTTAAGAAAGGGTGTTGAATTATTAATATAAATAACAAAATCATCAATAAGGTCCCTTGGACCAACCCGAAAGATGAAAACATCATCCAAAAATCTAACATACATTCTACAATAGCTAAAGAAATGTGATTTAAAGGCAACTCTTTTCTCCCACTGTAGCATAACTGTATTAGCATAAAGGCTACCACAAGGGGATCCCATTGCAACACTTTACTTTTCGTCCTTAAATCCAAAAACTTCATCAGAAACTGAAGATGAAGTGCTTGGATTAAAGGATGAAAAGTACTTAAAATACCCTGTGTCTGAGTTGGTTTCTGGTATTGCAAGCAGTTTTTGGATTATTTTCTGATAGGCAACAAGCTGTGCTCTGGCAAAGCAAGCTCTCCGACCTCATACCCAACACCATAGGAGTCCCCCAAGGTTCCATACTTGGCCCTCTTCTATTTTCCATCTTTATTAATGATCTTAACAAAGTCATCCCAGAGTCTACATGTATTCAATATGCTGATGACTCGACTTTAATTTGCTCAGATAGATCCCCAACTATTCTATTATCCAAAACTCAAGACTGTTTCACTGCAGTTGAGAATTGGTTATCAGAACGCCAACTGATCCTTAATCCAAAAAAAACGAAAATGCTACTCTTCCATCCTACCCATAAAACACCAACTTTTCCGTTTTGTGTACAATCCAACAATGGAACCACCATCACCCCCGACCCTCATACCAAGCTATTAGGGGTTACCATTGACAACAAACTCAGATTTGATGTGCACATCAACCAAACTATCAAAACTGTTAATAAGAAACTGGGGTCCCTTTATAGAATAAAATCTTTTCTGACTCCCACGGCTAAAGTTGCCATTGCTCGCACCCATCTCCTTTCTACCCTCTTGTATGCCTCCCCATACTTACAAATCCCAACAAATCGGATCTATCTAAACTCTCTTGTTGTTATAATCATATTGCAAGATTTGCCACAGGCCTGCCCTACAAAACCCATCACTGTACTAATCTTCAGAACCTAGGTTGGATAGAACTACCAAATCTACTTCTACAGAAGCAACTTATTATTGCTTACAAAATACTCTCTCAACCTGAAAACACTCCCGGCCTGTCTGGAATAATTACCCCTTATACCAACCTAAATAGACTAAGATCATCTCACAGATTACTCGCCAGACAATCAAATCCTGTAACTCAGGAGGTGACTCTCTGTTTTCAAACACAGTGGGTAAAATATGGAACTCTCTTCCACCTAGTCTCACCGAATCAACCTCCCTAAATACTTTCAGAAATGGCCTCTCCCACCACTTCAAATCCCACTGGCTTTGCCAATGTTCTAATCCAGACTAACCCATAGCTCCCCCTCAACCTCCTTAGTGAAATTACTATCCTCCTAGGCCTCAAGCCATCTACTCTCCCCCTGAAACTAACTACTTGTAGGTTTGTTTCTTATAATAATTGTTCACTGTACATTCTAATGTAACTTTTTCTTACCTGTGTATACTAACTATATGATGCTTTGTTTTTCTCTTTATAATTGTTATTGTACATACTAATGTAACTTTTTT
Organism: Protopterus annectens; assembly: GCF_019279795.1. Lineage (NCBI taxonomy): Eukaryota > Metazoa > Chordata > Ceratodontiformes > Protopteridae > Protopterus > Protopterus annectens. The sequence goes on along the minus strand of NC_056730.1, from coordinate 590,321,155 downwards.
TTCTTCCCTGGGTATTTAGTGCATAACTACAATCGTATGTTAGCTGTCAAACATTGTTGTAACCTACTATGTACTATTGGAACTTTTTGTAACCTACTATGTACTATTGAGCTTTTCTCCCGGGCCTCCGCTGAAAATGGACATGTGTCCAGTCGGACTTTCCCGGTCAACAAATGTAAAATAAAATAAATAAAATAAATAAATAAAAAAAAAAATATATATATATATATATATATATATATATATATATATATAGATATATATATATATATATATATATGTGTGTGTGTGTGTGTGTTTGTGTGTGTGTGTGTGTGTTATAGTTATACGTATAGTTACACTGTACAAGAGTGAATACTCATATGAGCAAACAATTTTACTGGTGTAAAAAAAGTGAACACTCATATGAGTGAACAGTCTCTTTAATAGTGGTTTTGCTGGCAACTTTTTCACGCATATCTTATGTTATAAACAATATTCAACACTTGTGTTGTTTGATGGAGTTAGTTTCTCCTTCGTGCCTTTGTATTTTAGCCCTTTCTTTTACTGTTTTTATTTTATTTTCTCAGATTACACTAGAGGATGCTGTGGATGGAAATGGACAGGTTGTCATTGAAAAGTTTACTGCTGCTGATGCTGACAGCAAAAGACTGATACCAAAGTGGATGGTATACAGATAAACCTCTAGAATCAGGCTCAAAGGATAGTGAGAAAGGAAGGGGGGATACAGAAAAAACATTTGCATAACATCAATATAATTTATCTATAAAACACACGACTAAGGACATCATACAAATATTTAACTACTGCTGTATAAAACTACAAATCTGACTAAATGCATTAGTATCCAATGTAAAGGCTGCTGACATATACCACGATGTCCTATCTTAGCAGGGTAGATACAGATTGCTGTCCTGACAGTCTTGTAATTGTGTCTATGACAGCTGTGTGTAGGATTTCTAATCTACGTAGAAAGTGCTGGGATATAGGTTCATAGGTAGGTACTAGGCTATCTGCCCAAAGGCATTTATAAGCCTAGCCAGAATGTGTTGGCTTTCGCCACCCCGTTAGATTAGTTCCCTGTGCCTCTGTCCAGCAGAGCCACTGAAGTGATCCCCAGGGTAAACGTTCTGTTTCCCATCCACTCGTCAAGGTTTCTCTTGAAGAGTGTTAGCGATATCACTATATGTAATGATATCACTGGGAGTTTCTGCCACCTACTATTATATAACTATCCCGTAGTCTGATAATTGCAGGTTTACAGGAGTATAACTGCAAAGGTCCCATGCATATCACATGAAAAATTGTACTCTTCATACTCTTTATAGCAGCCAAACTGTACTAAGAATACATATACATACCCACACTTATCAGACCAGGGGTACTCACGTGCATGCTGCTGTCATATAGCCAATGCAATGATATAAATTCTTAACACAATGTTAATAATGCACCTAGAAATCCATTCCATCCTCCGCTGATATAGAAAGTGATCCTCCTGTAGGGTCTCCCAAGCTGTAGAATATGATATACCATTCAGCAACATGCCTACAACCCATACTGTACTAACCAGAACAGCTATATATGTCTCTGTAAGACTGGACCTCTTCTTCCCACTGGCTAAAAAGGTGGCACCCCTGCAGGTCACTGTAGTAGTGCCTGCTCTGCTCTTCAGAGTGGGGTATGCCAGTGGCATCAGATGCCACTCTGATAAAACTGTGCCAAGCATCCACCTTATACTGGGGACCCTCAACCACAGGAGTCCCCAGGCAGATTCTTCTGGTGGTCTTTATGCAGCAAATACAAGAAGATCATTTATTCCTTGCTGGACAGCTGTGATGCTCCACAACTCTTAATTTATTAGAACCTATGGCCCTTCATCAGGTCTCATGTCAGAGAACTATGGCTGACCTCTTGCAGTTATGTCCACTAGCTGTTTTGACATGTGTTATGTATCACAGGACATCTTAGTAGTGTGACCTGTGGTGGAACGTCCATAATGTAATGCAGACGATATTATGTCAACATGGCATCAAGGTGTAAAAATTGGCATGAAATCTGTTTGTACTATCTGCTTGATATCTAAGTATAAGCACATATTTCTTTTTATTGTCTCCATTGGCTGCAAAAGAAGCATTATGTTGCAAGACATTCCTGTTGGGGTCATTGACCTGTCCATGCATGCTCAGTCTTCCCTACAGATGCTCATGCAGGCGCAATAAACCAAGTGAGCCTCTTAGCATGACTAGGTCCACAAGTGTAATGTGCAAAAAGAGTGAATCAATAACATTTATGAATTAGGGGCTCATTAGCATAAGTACCATGCTCAGAGATTTAAATGTATGCGGTATAAACCCTACCTGTGGTCAAGCCTCATTGTGCTACCACTATGGAAGATTACTGGCATGTGAGTGAATACTCTACAGTCACAAGTGCACAAGCATTGTATGTCATTATCTACATTACTTGTTTGTGAGGTAAACCTGAGCTTTCTACCTTTTCACTTAGCCACTCTGCCTCCAGCAGGTACTGGTTTGTAAAACCACCTGGACAATGTGTTGAATGAAAGTGAGTCACACTATTTGTAAGTTACAGCTGTAATCACATGTAGGCATGTCAGGTGTGTCAATCAAATTATGGTTACCTAAGGTTAATTTGCTAGATGAGCAAGTCAGCATTAAAGTTCTAAAGCATAGATTTTGGGAGCAACATGTAGTGTCATTGTGAAAGTTAACTACAAATAAATTTTAAAGGTATCAGGTGTCAGGTGTGTGTGCTGTTGTTGTGTGACTTTATATACAGGCCGTTGTAAAGGCCACCAACAGATAGGCCATGATAAGTTTAACTGCAGTCATGCACTTATTCCTATGTGTATGCTTTACTGGATGTGCACAGGGAGGTCTTGCTGGGGAGTAGACAACTGTATACAGTAGCATTTTGTGTCATATGTGTACAGAAATGGTGATGGAGATGATATTAAGGATTGATATATGTGCTTATTGCTAGTTGCACTAGTGATTGTTATGGAGTACCCACACAACCAGCAGGTCAGATGCTGGGCCACCAATATGGTTTCTGCTGTTAAAGAGCTCGCTGTCCAACTGGTACAGGAGCATAGGGTGATAGTAGATAGTCCATCAGATAAAATGACATTAATGGAGATGGATGAGTTCCTTGTCTCTCAGCATGGGGTATCAGAGTCATCCCAAAGCCATAGTGAGGTGCTGGATATTGGAAAAGAACTGCAGACTCTGTACTGGAGATGCCCCAGGTGTGTAACTCTGATGTTTTAGGTTACTGCATACTGGCTAAATGTGTTTTGCACTGCATATCAATAAATACTTTATTTATTTACACTTTCTTGACTGGATTAGTCCCATAAGGCCTTTTTTATGTAGGAACATCAGGGCTTCAAATAAGAAAACCAGCTGTACAAGATAAACTCATTCTTATTTTATTCTGTCAGTATATACAATATTTAGCATTCTTTTACTGAGGTTAATGTCCTGGTGATGGGTATTACTTATTGTGGGCCTTTTCCTTTGGTGCCTTCACAAGTGATGCATTATCCAGTTACTCCACTGTATATATACTACTGTCTGATGCTGGAGACAGCCCTGACTCTGGTAATGATAGCTCTATAAATATGGCGCCATTGGAGGGCATGGTATCTGTGATGCATATGGGAAATTTGGAATCCCAATCTCCAATCCAGTCAGTGGAAATGGCCTCTGTGCCTATGCAGCCCAACTCAGAGACACAGATAGACAGTGATGAACAGGGAGTTGCAGAGAGATCTGTCTGGAAAAGGATGTCTCCTCCTGTGATGCAGTCCCCCTTGGTGGCTGCTAATTCCACTGAACATGTGGTGAACAGGGGAAGTCAGCATGCTGGTGGCAACATGGGTACCGACTCCCCCCCAAGCTAGCTGTCTCACTTTCTATGACCCAGTGAATGTGCAGATCCATTAAAGAGACACAAGCTACCAATACCTCTGTCTTTTCTGAGATGGTATATATTTTACAGGGTATGTGAGATTATATGAGGGACTGCATGTCTTGTATGTGTGATCTGATGGACATGTTCCTTAAGCAGCTTGCACCATACAGGTCCCTCTATCCTCACAGGACATGTTCCAGGCACGTGTCACATAGTTGCTCAACCTCTGCCTCTAGTGTTGAGGGCCACTGTGGGTGGTAGCCTAGATCAGGTGCAAGCAGTGCCACCACTTACCAGCCAATGTGGAGGTGAGAATGTTCAGACATGGACATCCATGAGGGCATTGGGCTTCTGCCGCAGAAATCTCTGGCATAGGCCATTGTTCTCATTCATGCAGCATGCTTTCCTGTAGGGAAGGGCAGTGCCTGTGACTAACCCAGGAGAAAATGGTCCCATAGACAGGGGAGTGCATTGGATGCACACACATCTCATGTAGGTACCTTGGACATATTTGTATGAGCTTACAACAGTGCTCTAACATCTGCTAATGTTGTGTCCCTGCAGATAAACTCACATACATCTCTAATACCCACTTCCACACAAAGACATGTACAAACATTGTAGCAGTACTTCCCTTACTCCAGTTTATCTTAACTCCTCCCACTTCTTAAACCCAGCTCAAAGATCAATTTTAAAGCTCGCACATTGCTGTGGAAGACGATGCACAATGTATCTCATCACTTGTGTAAATGATGACAACTGTGCTCTCCCCTCTGTACTTTGTTTCTTGGGTAGTTTATATTTGATGCCCAGTGTAACCAGGCTAAGCCTGGATATAGTACTGCATGAACAATTTTTAATGTTCTGTATGTGCTTTAATCTGTCCCATAGTAATGAATTAGCTGCTGTCTCAAGGTATGCTTTAATCTGCCTCATGGAATGGTAACTTTTATAATTAATGTACCTTCTTCACAGCTTACCAAGTATAGGTTTTTATTTAAATGTGGACACAGTCTATGCTCCCCAGTGCATCAGAGAAATGAGATATTTTGTAAAAGTCCCATATGGTGTTAACTGTCTCTTCTGTGGTAAAAGGAAACTACATATACTCCTCTACATTATGCATCATGCTTGGGGTACCTGGGATATATATATATATATATATATATATGTACACATGTACACTGTATATATATATATATATATATATATATATATATATACATACATATATATATATATATGTACACTGTATATATATATATATATATATATATATATATATATATATATATATATGTAAGTGTTTGTCTATGTATGTATTCACTTGAGAATCTCGAAAAACTGAAATTCCGAATTTCAATTTCTGAAATTCTATGCCCGAAAGGTTTAAATTGCGAAACACCACAAGCGAGAAATTTAAAATCATGAAACTACACTACAAATACACCACACACATACACATACACATCATGTCACCCCACAATCAAACATATAATCCTACACTACAGACAAGCAGGGGGGCTGCACCCCCCTGCACCCCCCCATGTGGGGGGCTGCACCCCCACACACCCCCACTTGTATATACTAACTCCGAGATCGCACAATCACACACACAAAGGTAACTCACACCCACACATTTCACAGCCCCTTGCACACACACACATCACAGCCAAAACACACACTAATATACACTAAAGCCCGTAACCTACATACATACCTGAACTTACATCATTCACACACCGCAACACCAGAAGCTCCAAACTTCAGGATTTTGAATTTCACGCTTCTGGTGTTTCACAATTTTCAACGTTCGACTTTATAAGTTCAAAAGACTGAAATTCGGGATTTCAGTTTTCCGAAATTATAAAATATATATACATATATATATATATATATATATAGATCTACTACTATTTACCTAAAGCACATTTCACTGAAAATCAAATTAGTGTGCACTTTTCACAGAAAGCTCATTTCACCGAAAACACAATTCACAGAAACACATTTCACTGAAAGTTGTAGATGGCCTTTACCCCACTGTAGTGTGACGCTAGAGTTAGTATATATAGTAAGGGGGGTGTAGCCCCCCACATGTTATTTATATATTATTGTCAGAGAACAGTAATATATTGCAATTACATATATTATTTAAATATTATTGTCAGAGAACAGTAATATATTGCAATTACATATAGCCATGTATATAATTAAAAGTATTTAAAATATCCCCCTTACTATATATACTAACTCCAGGGTCACACTACAGTGGGGAAAAGGCCATCTACAACTTTTGGTGAAATGTGTTTCAGTGAATTGTGTTTTCGATGAAATGTGCTTTCGGTGAAAAGTGCACGGTGAAATGTGTTTCAGTGAAATGTGCTTTCGGTGAATACTAGTAGATCCATATATATATATATACATATATATATATATATATATATATATATATATATACATATACATATATATATATATATATATATATATATATACATATATATATATATATATATATATATATATATATATATATATATTAGATATAAATAATACAAGATGTATTACCTATACCATCAGTATTCACTGAACAAGCATCTCTGCACAAGTACATTGCATTGTTATCTATTACTTATGAAGAATTTAAATGGGTGCAGTAAGGTGACATGGCATTACATATCATGAGCAGAGCTGGACATTCCATAAAGAATAATTCTTAGTATGTGCTGTACATAACTCCAGTGAAATAATGTAGTACGCAAGTGTATAAAGTAGCTTGGTGCCAGTATTTCTAAGATAATTTCCTGTTTACGTGTAGCAATACTAGCTTATACTCTGCATCTTTCATTTTTTAGAAATAAAATAGATGGATGCAATATAAAAGTTGTCCTCTAATATAATGTCTAGGAGCTAGAACCCCATTTATTTAATTTCCTACCATCTGTTTACTTGTCTAGGTGAAGCTCAGTTCACTAACTAGTACATACATCATGTGAACAGTTGAGATGCCATTCTAAGAGCAATATGCCATGTTAGTGCAACAAATTACTGATCAGATGCAACTAAAACAAGACTATTTAGAAATACTTCTTTTACTAGGAGTAGGGAATCTATCATAACATTTTTTACATAGTATGATCATTTCAAAACCATTGCTGTACTTACTGTATTTGTTGGATGGGCATAAAACACACACTAGTGTTCTTAGGATCTTTCATGTATATTGCAATGAGATGTTAACTTTGCAGTTTTAACAAAACTCTGACTTATGTTACTCCTGTATACGTCAACAAAGAAAATTCTGAATGTAAAGTTCTTACTGTCTTTTATTCCTCAGCCCTTACTGCCACTCCTGCTGTCTCTACTCATCCCGTCAAGTTCTTCCTACCAGCAAAATCCCAGCTCATACCCACTATCTTCTACATTTTCCTCAACTTTGCTACAACTTTTTTTTCTACATCACCTAACAAATAATGCATAATGTTCATGCTGCCTCACCTCCTGTCTGCTTTTATCTCATATCTCTCACACGTCTATCTTTTTTTCCTTCTACACATACATGTAAAATTGTAGTTTGACATTCTAAAGGTCACTGTGCATGCCAGTTTGTGATGAATTAATATGTAATGATTCTTTATTTTACTTATTGTAGTTTGACTATGGCTGTTTTTCAGTTATTGTATGTCTAGATTATAATGTTAAGCTTTATATTTTTATCTATTTTATAAATCTGCCTATTTTGAAACTGGAGCCCCCCCCCCCCCCCGGGCATCTGCTTAAAAAGAGCTACCACATAAATCAGAGCACCCTAGTCAGCAAAAGCAATAAATACATAAATTAAATAAATATTTTTATATTAGCAAGTGATTTTTGCTAGTCAACCTCTAGACTATAAAACTAATCTCTGGACGAATCTTACTTTAAAAATTAAATTAAAGTTGATGGCTAGACAAGCATCTTATTAGAAATTTTTTAGATAATCATGTTTTGATATGGGGCAGTAAAACTCGGACCAGTCTGAATTTCTGGAAATAGAAATGCAAACTTATAAAATACTCAGTATGAATGATTAAGCCAGGAAGCACTTCTGTTTTAAAAGACTTCCACGAACTATGAAGAGTTCATTAATATTTTTTAAATGTGTGTTATTAGCAGTCCAGTGCGAATATGTCTATCAGTCTGTGAAAGTCAATGAAAAACAAAATTTTATGTTAAGCTTTGAAACAAGTTTAACATATGCAGTTTATGACAGCTGGCTGTAGAGGGTGGGACAGTGGTGACAGAGCAGGAACTGAACAATTTAAGCATCTTGCAAAATGTAAGCATGTCTAAACCTAGTTAAAGCTTGCCAGCAAGGAAGATGAAAGGTACTTCCTGATAACTGCATGACAGGATGGCTGTTCATTAACATTCAAAGCAGTTCTGTGCAGGGGATAAAAGTAAGGCCTTCCTTTGCATCTTCTTCTTCCCCCAGTTGCCATTGTGCTCGCCTTAAAATGTTTCACAAAGGGACGAAGTTTCAGGGCACTTCAAAAGGTTCTAACTGATACTAATGATTATTAGATGAAGTGATGGGCTGTTTGAACAAAGAACAAGGTGCATTTTATAATACCCTAATAAGAATGGGGATCCCTTTGCTTACTGAATTGCATGAGTGTATGTAAGGAGGCTACAGCTCTCAGTTGGGTGCCCCACAGTTTTGACTGCACTTTCCCTGAGAATTTTCACACCTTCCCTCTCCTGAAACTGAATGGCCTAGAAATTTCCATTTGACTCTAATTCAGGTCAGTGCTTTATTTACCATGGATCAAGGCCCACTAGGGAATCTCTGTTCTGTCTGAGCATATAACCAAGTGTTTTAGGGAGGCCAGTGCAGGAATATGAGAGTCACTGCATTTTATTTATATTTTACAAGCGTTAAAGATGAAATGTGCATTGCAGCAAATGTCACCACCTGGAGTTAACTGAGAGCTGAGGAAACTCAGATTGCTTGCACATTGTTATAGAATATGCATGACATAATATGCCTTCTGAGCCCTGGTATTGTATTTACTGATTCACAAGGCAATGGGCTAACCCAAGTATTAATTCCTTTTAGGGTAACCCAATAACTATATTTTACTCTTTTTCTAATAAAGTTAGTTTTGTTCCCCTTGTACACTGTGCTTATGAAAGTAATGGTTTAATGTCTCTTTACCTTTTTAGAAACAGTAGCGGACTGGAGTTCCGCTGTAGCGACTCCTAACCGGGAAAAGCCAAAAGACATTAGTTTTAGTTCAAGCTGTTTGTTGGTGCTAGCAAATCCACATATACGTATGTTTTCTTTAAATGGTGCATCTTGTCTTCTAAAATGGTCATGAATGTTTTTATGGCAGCTTTATTCATGCTAATAACAAGGGTGTAGTCAGGGATGTTCACTGAAGTCACATGACTACAGTTTTTAATGTTTCACAGAAATCCTGCTTGAAACCTAACATAAAAGTTTCTGAAATTCTTCCCCCAGGCTATAACATTGCCTGAGCTGAGAGAAAGAAAAAGAAAGGAGGAGGGGTAATCCTCCTATACTCAAAATCCCATACTGTTAGCCAATACACCAACTCCATTCCAAAATTCAACAATGCAGAAATGCTAATTTCCTTTCTAAACTTAAACAAATAAAAAATCTGTTTCACAAAAATATACATTCTCCCATACAACAACAGGGTGGAGATATACTGTCTTGACTTTCTAACACAATCCCCAATGAAACCATAATTCTTAGTGATGTAAACATTAGCTGTCACTTGTCATATCACTTGTCACATAACTTCAGACTGCCCATCTCTTAGCACAAATCTCTATGGATTCCCTCAACTCATAAAGACCCCAACCAGGTATAGCAAAGACAACAACAAGGTTAGCATACTAGACTGGGTAATTTATATATTTATTTATTTTATTTATTATTATTTTATTATAAATAAATAAATAAAATAAACAAATAAATAATAAATAAGACTGGATAATAGTGTCCATTTCTACTAAATATACTTCAGTTGACACAGTTCCAAACGCACTCGGCAATCACCTTCCTGCCTACAGCATAGAACTATTTCACATGAGGCCGGAAACTATAATCTCAAATCAACTCAAAAAGTATTCAGTTATGACCAAGTTTCTTTCAATAACATTTTGAAATCTATAATACGGTCTCAGCTAAAAACATTCCCTTTAGATGAAGCTGTCCACCACTTTAATGCACCATTCCTAAATACCTTCAATAGCTTAGCCCCATTTTGCAAAAAAAGGAAAAACTAACAGACATAAATCTCTAAACTTACAGAAGATTTCATATCCAAGTGAAATAGCAAGTCATCGCAGACAAAGAAAAGTAACACTATCTTCACCTCTAAAGCCAACATAAGCACAGCCCACAAAGGTTATAGTCATCCATTACCTCACTTCTACACCCTGACACTAAAAAAGACCCAAGTCCATAGTTCCCATCTCCAAACCACGACCATCATTAATAAATATTCCATTGATAGCATATCCTCCATAACTTCAAAATTATCCCCTCTGGTTTGCCCACATTTTCAACCATCAACCATCCTGCAATCACACTAAAAACCCTACTTATATGTCTCCTCTCCCCAATTCTTCTAATAAACTCTTCTAATAACTCATCTCTAACTTCCATAGAAAATGACACTACCCTAACCATCAGCCTAGATTCTAGACTAAACTTCCCCTAAACTCAGTTTCCATTTCCAACATAAAGAATTTACTAGTAAAACTAAAACCCCATACTGTCTCTACTGATAGTCTCCCACCAGAATACCTTAAACAAGCTGCAGATTCCATAGCCTATCCTGTCGGTATCTTAGTCAACAGATCCATCATTGAATCTTATGTTCCCCTTCTTTGGAAAAAAGCATTTAAAGTTAAAGTCAAAGTAAACTTTATTGCCATTCAGAAATCACACAAGTGCAAAAACTGAACAAGATTCTGTGCCTCCGGACTTAATGCGCAGGCAACATATGGACTATTATTACAGACATTTACACATATAACATCTAGCTATTACATCACAGACGTGCAGGTAGACAGACTAATACTGCATATAATTAGAAATACATTTTAACACTTTTTGCAGTAAACACTTACTTGCATGAGACAGTATTGGACAGGTACTTGGTTAAGACATTGCATTGATCCTTGCACAGAAAGAGACATTTGAATATTGCACTGCGAACATTAAAGCATTGCACTATAGATCTTAGAGTATTGCACTGTGGATAATTTACTAATTTGCAACATGTATTGCACTGAAGAGATATTTTACTGAATTGCTACTGCCCTAGATGGCCTATAAGTTACAGTCATGGTGAATATTGCATTAAGTATTAGATGAGACTGGTAACCAGGTTAATGCACAATTTGAGACCACCTACTACAGTTTCTACTAACCCAGATGGCCATCATGGAGCACAGTTGTTAGCAGAGATCAGCAGCCTGAAGATATTAGGGAGGAAGCAGTTCCTGAATCTCGTACTTCTGCAATGTATGCTTCAGAAGTGCTTTCCAGATGATAGACGCAGGAACAGTTTGTAAGCAGGGTGAGTGCAGTCTTTAATTATTCCTCTGGCCCTGCTGAGACATCTGGATAGGTAAAAGATGTGGTTGTGGTAAGGTAGTCTTGATGATCCTCTCAGCTGTCTTCCCCACTCTCTGGAGGGATTTGTACTCAGAGGTAGAGCAGCTTCCATACCGTACTAAGAGGCTGTTCGTCAGGATGCTTTCAACAGTACCTCTGTAGAAGGTAGTGAGAATTGTCAAAGGGAGATTCACTCTCCACAGTCTTAATAAAAAGTGTAATCTCTGCTGCACTTTCTTGACTATGGAATTTGCACTGGTGTTCCAAGACAAGTTTTTATCAACAGGCACTCCCAGAAACTTCATGCTTCTCACTTTTTCCACCTTTTCCATTGTTTCCCTATTGATGGTGAGGGGAGAATGTTCCTTGCGATTTTTCCTGCAGTCCACAATTATCTAATTTGTCTTGTTCACGTTTAGAGCTAAGTTGTTATTTCCACAATCAGTTGTTCCACGTCATCTCTATACACTGTTTTATCATCATTACTGATAATGCCCACCACCGTTGTGTCATCAGCAAACTTGATGATGTGGTTTGTATTATACGTGGCTGTATAATTGTGTGTTAACAGGGTGAACAGCAAGGGACTTAGTACACATCCTTGTGGGACTCCAGTATTAAGAGTGATACTATGCAAGGAGTTATTTCCTGTCCTGTGCACACTTTCTGAGGTCTGTTTGTGAGAAAGTCAAGAAGTGTTGACACCTAGTTGGAGTAGCTTCATTACCAAATGAAGAGGGATGACCATTTTAAAAGCAGAGCTGAAGTCAATGAATAGTACCCTCATGTTGGTGTTTTTATTCTCAAAGTGTTCCAGCGACAGATGGAGTGCTAGAGAGATGGCATCTGCGGTAGAGTGGTTTGCATGGTAAGCAAACTGCAGAGGGTCAAGATCAGCAGGCAGCCCAAATGTTATGGCACCCTTGACCAGCCTTTCAAAACACTCCATCACTGTGGATGAGAGGGCTACAGAGTGGTAGTCATTTAGGACTTATTTGATAATGGAATGATTGTCATGTCCTTGAAACGTTTCAAAACTATTTGCTGACTCAGAGAGTTATTGAAGATATCCGTAAGGACATTTGTTAGTTGGACTATGCATTCCCTGAGGTCACGCCATATGATGTTGTCAGGCCCAGCTGCTTTTCAAGGGTTAACTCTGCTCAGTGTCCTCTGGACATCAGCTGGGTTGAGGGTGAGCATCTTCTTATTATGACAGATGGACATTTTCTTCGCTGTTGTTCTGTTCCCTTCTTTGAATCTGCTGAAGTAGACAGTCATCTTATTTAAGAATTCTTTGGTGTCTTCACATTGCGAAGATAGGGGTCTGTAGTCAGTTATAGATTGGATACCCTGCCATAGGCACCTGTGGTCTTTTGGGTCAGAGAAGTACCTCTGGATATTTCTGCCATAGGTGCATTTTGCTTCCCTCACTCCCTTGTTCAGATTTGCTTTGGCTGCTCTAAGGACTTCCCTGTCTCCAGACCTGAAGGCTGTGTGTTCCTTGCTTTCAGTAGCTCATACACCTTTCTTGTCAACCAGGATTTCTGGGTGGCTAGTGTGATGGTGGTTTTGGTGACTGTCACATCATCCACCCATTTCAAGATGTAGCCCATCACTGCCTCGGTGTACTCCTCCAGATTGATACACTGGTTCTTAGTAGCCACCTCCTTGAATATGCTCCAGTCTGTGCTCTTGAAGCAGTCCTGGAGTGCTGAGACTGCACCCTCTGGCCATACTCTTACTTGTTTCACTGTTGGTTTCCCTCTAGTTAGCAATGGTTTATATGCTGGTAGGAACAATATGGAAAAGTGGTCAGAGTTTCCCAGGTGTGGGGAGGCACTGCCTTAAATGCCAGATTAACATTGCTAGATACCTTGTCCAGTGTGTTCTCCCCCTTGTTGCAAAGTTCACGTGTTGGAAATAGTGGGGCAGAACTGTTTTCAGGTTGGCCTGATTAAAGTCACCTGTCACTATATGAACACAGTCTGGATTCTGGTATTGCAGTTCATTTATAGTCTGGTATAATGTGGTCATTGCCTCATTTGGATTAGAACTGGGAGGACTGTAGACAGCTGTGATGTGATGCAGATGAAATTTATTATTACTCCTCAGAAGTGGGGGTGTGGACAGTATATAACATAAGCAATAAACCCTCAGCATACCCAGCACTTAGCAACATTCTGCTAAGTTACCACCCAAACAGACCTCTATGCCCTGATGATAAGCAGCCCCTTTTCCCATTTTTTTTCACATGGGGTTGGGTGTCACTTCAACAATCATGTAGAGGCAAGGTTTATACCACCAGGTGGCTAGCCCTGCTGCAGTTGTTCTTCCACTCTGCACATTTGCATGTGCACTCACATCTATGGCCAAAGAGAAGCAAAACTCCTGACCAATGCCTTTATTCCTACTGCCGTGCCATAGTCTACAATGACATTTCTTTACTTATCAGGGCAATCACAAAGCAGTACACTTTCAAACATATGCTAAAGGAATTTTTATCTAAGTCCTGGCTACACTCTTGCTCCTGTCCTGGCTAAAATTCTCATACCTCACCAACAACTCAACATCTCTGCTTACACTGCTACACTAATAATCTTTTCTACCCCTATGTCCTTATCATCCCCATGTCCATTTTCCTTCCCTACTGCCCCGTTGTTCTTGTCTCTTCCATTTATCTTCCTCATCTATAAAGCACTAATTTTTTACCCTTAGCTAGACTATACATAAGACTACCTCATTTTCACTTGAACTACACACATCAGTCTAAATTGTCAGTTCTTCACATTTCTTTGGCATGCTTACATAACTGTGGAAGTTTTGGTATGTATATATGTATATATAATTGTGAACTTTTTGCTTTGGTACTCATTGAATTTCTTAATGTCAATTGTTTACAACTCTATAATGTGTTTACTCAGTTATTGAAAATTTGTATGTATGTATTATTCCATTTTTGTGAAGTTTTTTATGTTTGTATTTTGTATTATTGTGGAGCTTTTCTTCCCAGGCCTCTGCTGAAAATAGGCTCTTTCAACTCAGTTGGACTGTCCCAGTAAACAAATGTCAATAAATAAATTATATCTCACAGACCAGAGAATATTTAGAAGGCCAGTCGATGTAATGTGTACATCCTGTTTCGCTACACAACATGCTTCATCCAAAACAACTGAACTTCATCTCTTAACCAACAGTCATTTTTCACTAATCATTTCACCTTGTTAGACCCTAACCTTACAATAGGATACCTCACAAAACTGAAAACCCCAGACTATGGAACTCACTTCCAGTGACTAAAAAGTGCTCACTTACCTTTTCTATGCAGAAATCTTATCTGACCACCCAACATTGGGTGAATGCCATCAGTAGCTGTGCAAAGTGGTGGTGTTTCCTTACATTGGCTTTCTTTATCAAATTTCAAATTAATAATTGCTATGAGTTTATAATTATATTAACAACAGCCTTCAACACGTGGCTATGCATTGTTTTGATATGCTTACCACTATCTCCTGTATGTACTCTTCTTCTAAACTTGGTAATCATTTCTTTTTATTTTATTTTCACTATTTTGCAACAAGATCATAGCTGGAAATGGTCTGTTGATCTAGTCTACCTGTCATGAATTAAAAAGTAAAAATAGATATAGGTTCATAGGACTAGGACTAGGCTAATAGCTTAAGATCCCTTACAAGCCCAGCCAATATAAGTAAGGTTTTGTCATCCTCTTACTTTTATTTATAATCTGTCTCTACTATGTATTCCATACCACACAGTTTCAAACGTGCTCACCAGCACCCAAAATACCCTCATCCTCCACAGTGTCTGACTAATCATCAGTAGCTAACTTATGCCAATTTGCCAAAATGCTGTACAGGAAAAACTAATCTACAACCAACTTATGAAACACATCTTAAATTATGATATTCTTATAGACAGAAAGAATGGATTTAGGACTAAATATATTATACTAAAAGCTGCTTATATTTTACTCACCAGTATGCTCAAAGATCAGTTATGAACTTCTAGCTAATACAATTTTCCTTGACATGAGGTAGTCATTTGAGTCAGTGGACTACAATATGCTGCTTAACAATTAAAGTCCACTGACTTTTCTAATGAGGTAACATAGGATCATAGAATCATAGGAGGTTACTAGGCTATTGGCCCTAAGACCTCTACAAGTGTAGCCATGTTATACCCTTGTTCCCTTATGGACCAAGATATATAGTCTATGTTTGTGTGTGAATCTAAGATCAACACTGGCTGCCCCTGTCTAAGAGGGGCATAGGAGAAACCCCCCGGTATAATTTT
The DNA here is from genome assembly GCF_019279795.1 of Protopterus annectens. Taxonomy (NCBI): domain Eukaryota; kingdom Metazoa; phylum Chordata; order Ceratodontiformes; family Protopteridae; genus Protopterus; species Protopterus annectens. The sequence continues at coordinate 590,305,266 of NC_056730.1, read as the reverse complement.
GGTTTCCCATCCAAATGTCTAGGTCATGCTTAAATAGGGTTATTGAAGAGCTCTGTTTTACATGAACTGGGAATTTGTTCCGTAGGAGTGGCAACCTCTGGGAGACATATCTGTCTGTGCAGCATGTTAATATTGCAGTCTAGGCTAAGATCCCTAGACTGAGTAAATCTTGTCCCAGTGGATTTGAGTTTGTGCAACACCTTCATCAAGGCAGGGTCTGAGACTGCACTGTAGGCCAGGCACAAGTCTCTTCTAAGTAGTCTATATGATATAAAAACACAGCTCCCCACAGACCAATAACTCCAAGAAAAGCAAGGGAGCAGAGTCCAGATTCCACACGCAATATTTATTAAGCACTTTCATCTCCGCAATGGAAACTTCTTCAGAACAAGTACATCTGCCCCCCTACAGCCTTTAAATACACAAGTCAATAAATGAATCAACACATCTACAACAACTGGAAAGGCCACAGAAATACCTCACAAAGAGGATTACCAGCCTCAAACAGATGCTCTACACAGACCGTCTCAAAAAACTCCAGCTTTGCTCTGTTGCATATCGCCTACTCAGAGGCGATCTCTGCCTAACATACAAAGCTATGTCAAACCCAGAGCTGTTGGAAATGCTCCACGTAAAGAAATCCCAATCCCTCTGAGCTACACGCTCTAGGGACCTAAACCTTGTCACCACAATAAACAGAACATGCCGGAGGGATAGATTCAGGTCCCAGAGACTTCACATACTCCAGAATAAACTACCTATCTATATCAAACAAAGCTCCTCATTAGCACTCTTCAAGAAAAATCTTAATGATTGGATAGGAGATAGGAAATTCACCCCGGGGATCACTTCTGTAGCTCTGCTTGGCAGGGGCACAGGAAAATAATTTTCTTGGGTGGCAAAAGCCAGGGTACCATTTGGCTAGGCTTATATAGGCCCTAGGGCCAATAGCCTAGTACCTACCTATGAACCTATGAATTAATTGCTTGCATCATCTGCTCCTTAAAGGAACCAGCAAAATTTACACTTAAAAGGTCATCTCATAAAAGTATATAAACACAAAATTGTTACAATTACTTGCTCCATAAATTATAAATTATAAAATGTATACATATACTGTAACAGTCTAAGTGTTATGATTCTGTGTCCATATATATCACATAAAAAATTGTGCTTTTAATCTAAGAACAGAGCTTATAGATATTGCACTGTTTAGACCAGGAAGTTCTGATGCATTGGTCCTAATTTGCCATCTAAGCTCTGATAGCACTAAAAAAAACATTCAGTGGCCCACCCCTTTCTCCAATTTTTATCTGATCTGTAAAATGATAAATTTAAAACTATGTCCTTCATTGGCAGTTATGTGTACTGCCAAGGCATTTTTATTGCCTTTCTTATGTATATCATAATAGTGCTGGTACACCCTGCTCCTAAAAGCATTTTTAGTTTTACCAATATAAAAACACGGACACTGGGAGCATAAGACCAGGTATACAACTGCTTTAACAAGAAAGCTTTCCATGAATAGTGAATCTTCCATAGTTGGGAATATTAATCTCTTTAGCTTCAGTCATGTACTGGCATTGCACACAATAGCCACATTTAGACATGCCTGTCACCCTACTTAAATCTTGTTTATGTCGTTCCAGCATGTTTTTGATGCTACAATCCTTTTTGTATACTATTTTAGGGGATGGTCCTACCAACTGAAGCTGTTCTGTATCTGTGCAAAAAATATTCCAGTTATGTTTGATAATGTCACTGTTGTTATAAAAATGGTAGTTGAATCTAACTATGGTGTTGGCTTTTCGGGAAAGGGATCTAATTTTTTAAAAGTCCCTTTGCAAAATATTGGACCTTTTATCGTCATTACCTTGATGACATCATTATCTTGTGGGATAAAGACATGAATGAGTTGGAGAACTTCTTAGAATTTTTAAAAAGTAGTAGTGATTTTTTGGAATTTACAGATTCCACAAGTGATGAGGAAGTTAATTACCTGGATATAACTATCAAAAAGGATGGGACCATGAAACAATTTACTTTTACTATAATTCGTAAGCCCACCTACTCAAATAACCTCTTACATTGACAGCTGTCACCCCCTTCACCAAAATAAATCATTAGTTAAGGGGCAAGGGGTGAGGCTGGCCAGAAAGGTATCCGAATATAACAATTTTTTAGAACAAATCAAGATCTTAAAGGGCATGTTAACACAAAGATGATACCCTGTGAATTATGTGGGCAACATCTTAAATGAAGTAATACAAAAGAGGTCTAGTGGATATTTTGTCCTCTTACTGGGAGCAGGTGAAAGCTTACAAGATAAAGAAAACCATGAGGGTAAAGATAACTTTAACAAATCAGCCATAGTTAGATTCAACTATCATTTTTATAACAACAGTGACATTATCAAACATAACTGGAATATTTTTTGCACAGATACAGAACAGCTTCAATTGGTAGGACCATCCCCTAGAATAGTATACAAAAAGGATTGTAGCATCAAAAACATGCTGGAATGACATAAACAAGATTTAAGTAGGGTGACAGGCATGTCTAAATGTGGCTATTGTGTGCAATGCCAGTACATGACTGAAGCTAAAGAGATTAATATTCCCAACTATGGAAGATTCACTATTCATGGAAAGCTTTCTTGTAGCAGTAAAGCAGTTGTATACCTGGTCTTATGCTCCCAGTGTCTGTGTTTTTATATTGGTAAAACTAAAAATGCTTTTAGGAGCAGGGTATACCAGCACTATTATGATATACATAAGAAAGACAATAAAAATGCCTTGGCAGTACACATAACTGCCAATGAAGGACATAGTTTTAAATTTATCATTTTAGATCAGATAAAATGGGAGAAAGGGGTGGGCCACTGAATGATTTTTTAAGAGCTATCAGAGATTAGATGGAAAATTAGGACCAAAGTATCAGAACGTCCTGGTCTAAACAGTGCGGTATCTATAAGCTTTGTTCTTAGATTAAAAGCACAATTTTTTATGTGATATATATGGACACAGAATCATAACACTTAGACTGGCATATTATATGTATACATTTTATAATTTATAATTTATGGAGCAAGTGATTTTAACAGTTTTGGGTTTATATACGTTTATAAGATGACCTTTTAATTGTAAATTTTGCTGGTTCCTTTAAGGAGCACATGATGCAAGCAATTAATTGATTAATTTATTGACTTGTGTATTTAAAGGCTGTTGGGGGTAGATGTACTTGTTCTGAAGAAGTTTCCATTGCGGAGACGAAAGCGCTTAATAAATATTGTTTGTGGAATCTGGACTTGGCTCCCTTGCTTTTTTATTATGATACTGAGTAAAGTGATTGGTTCTTCAGTTTGCCCATATAGGTCATGTATTGTAGGCCCTGAATTTTCTTGGTGAGAAACCTCTGAAGTCTCTCCTGATGCTGCAGATGTCTGTTGAGGTACATACAGAAGGTAGCGTTGTACTCTATTATTGGTCTGATGAGAGCTGAGTATAGGGGAGTTATAATGTACTTAGATTTGGATAATATACCCTTGCTTATGAGGGATGCAATGTAGGAGGCCTTCCTTACTACTGTGGATACCTGATGATCAAAATTAAGGTTACTATTAACTTTCATTCCTAAATCTCTCACCACTGGGTTTGAACGTAGGGGGTTATTATTAATGTTGTAATTAGCAGGGATATCTACTTTGCTGAAGGGGATGATAACACATTTTTTTTGCATTTAGTTTAACTCCGTGGCTTTGACACCAATCATTTGTCTGTGTAAGCCCATTTTGTGGGATGTTGACATCTTTGGGGGATTTGATGAGTGCACTCAGTTTGCAGTCATCAGCAAACTTGGTAAGCCACAGGGCATCTATTTTTGCCTCGACTTCTGAAAAACAGATACCAAACAGTAGGAGGTCCAGCACAGATCCTTGTGGAACACCACTAGTAACAGGTCTGCTAGGCTGTTGTAGGGGGCAGCAGCTGAAAATGATTTATATGATTTATACATAACTGAAGTATACATGGGACTTAATTTGGAAAGCCGTGTGCGTTTTTTAAATGCGAAGTGGGTGGGAGGGGGACAACAATGTGCAATTTGAGTTCAAAATAGAACGTTCTGGTTGTAACTCTAGCTGCTGCTGCAATTTCTGAGCATTGAAGGCTGGGATACTTCATAGCTACATTTTATTTATTTATTTGCAGTTTATTTACTGGGTAGGTAAAATGGTCTACAGACCCTTTTCAGCCTTGACCCAGGTACTGATAATAATACAACATTGACAATGAGTATTGCAATAAAGTAGAAAATATAATGCAAGAGCAGAAAATAAAATAATAATGAAAACATTGCTAAATTGCGGTGTACATAAGAGATGAGCATGAATAAATTTACAGTATAATTTATTATACATAGATTTAACAAGTCAGAATAAAGGAGGCATTGCAGTCAGGTATGAATAAAAAGGTTTATAGTGCAGTACAGTACAGTATGGAAATGTTAAAATTATTTTAGCCAACATCGAAAGAAGGTGCACTTGGCTTCTTTCCCTAGGTATTCCTTTAATGTTGTTTTAAATGTCTTCAACATTTGCTGGCTTTTTACATTGTTTGGCAGGTGGTTCAACAGTACAGATTCTAGACTGGAGAAGGCTCTCCTCTAGCATTTTTTTTTTAAATTTTGGTCAGGCTAGTAAGAGCATGTTATCTTGGCTACTCCTACGCGAGTATATTTGTTTACTAGGAAGACGTTTTCTTTCTAAATGCAGCCAAAAGCCAAGTTGTATTATTTTGAAAAGCAAGGTATCTCAAGCAGATTAGCCCTGTTTGTAATAGGTAGCCTATCTAACCTTCTAATAAATTGCAGTTATGCCCCTTTTCTGGTCTATCAGGAGAACAGATCTGCACATTTTGTTTTTTGGCAGATTGCAGTTTGGGAATTAGGACATTATAAGCTACAGCTTTATGTACAATCAGTTATAGGAGGTGAAAGATTTGATAAAGTTTGAGTTGGGAAAGAATTTTATTAGTGATTTTGTCTGTACTTAATTTCTGCATGACAATAAGGAAAATGTAATCTGTCTTTGTGAAATCTGAACAGAGATTTCAGAAGACAGATCACTACCGTAAAGTAGAAAGCAGTGGCCAGTATTTAGAATAAATCAAACTCCATGCCAGTTTGTATAAAATTTGTTAGTGAGCTTATATGAAATATAGATTTAAAGAGATGTAGGCTACATTCATATTGCCAAAAAACAAAATGTCACAAAGCTAGATGCATTCCTATACAAGGCAATGGTTAGGTTCAGGGGCCTAACGTAATTTCCTGTCTCAAAATACAGCAATCCCCAATGTTGGCACTACATACTGTAACTTTCAATAAGAGGACTATACTACCTCCTCCAATGAAAATGCACATTTATAAGCCCGACTTGACACTTTGACCTTACTGCTGCTTCTCTTGCCTTCCATATCCATCCACCTTAACAATGTCCTTCCTAGTTTTCCTTTGACAATGCAGTCAGTCTATCATGTTTTCCATTGTCTTTTTCCCCATTGTGAACACACTCAGTGTCTAAAGCTTTCCTTTATAATCTAGCCTCACCCTCCTCAACCTTGTCAGTGCTTTTTATACACATGCTTAATCAGCTTGCTGTAACCAGACCTCTACTAATTCATTATCTGCCAAGCAATCAGTCTTTATTTATGTTCAGCAGCTATGGCTAGGCATATTACAATGCAAGTCATGCATAAAAGTAAAAAACAGCAAATATAGGTTTAACAAATCAAGCAAATACAAAAAAGGTTACAGCCACCATAGGATACATAAAGTAACAATTATAAGCGATGGCTGGCTCTCTCCCACATAATTAATGACATTCTCAGCAGATTTTTATACAAACTCCTTCACATGGACCAGTGCAAGTCTTTACTTGAACACATTTCCATTAAACATTACTTTGGCCTCTCAAATCTTCTGATTCTAGTGCTTTGACCTTGTCCATCCTGTTTTCACTGGTATGCACTAACAGAGCCTTCTTTTGCCATCTTGGTAATGGTATGAACTAAATGACCCATCTTTTCTTGTATGAAAGATGGTGTAAGAACTGTGAGATTGTTCAGTCACATTGCTCTGATAATCTAGAGTTCCTGTCCTTAAAATGCAGACCCTTTTATGTACCTAGAGAGCTAAATGGAATATATGTAACGGTAGTATACATTCCGCCCAGTGCAAACACCACTGAGGCCCTGAGCAATCTTTATAACTATCTGTGAACTGCAGAGGAAAAACTCAGACTTTGCACACCTGGTTGCTTGTGATTTTAATCAAGTGAATCTGAGAGAGGTGCTCCCCACTACTATCAATTTGTAGATTTTCCTATAAGGGGTGCAAACATTCTGGACAAGGCATATTACAACATCAAAGGTGCCTACAGAGCAATACAACATCCTAACTTAGGAAGCTTTGACCATCTTACCATCATGCTGCAATCAGCCTACAAACCAACTCTGATCAGAGAAAAGCCTGTAGTTAAGCACATCAGGGTCTGGCAGAGGGGGCTTTGGAATGTCTCCAAGACTGCTTTGATAGTACCTGCTGGGACATTTTCAAAGAGGCAACTACGTCAGATGAATAGGTGAACATAGATGATTACACGGAAGTAGTAATAGCTTACATCTATAAGTGTGTTGATGATGTATCTGACATCAAAAGCATCACAATGAGAGCAAACCAAAAGCCATGGCTCAACAACAGCATCTATGATCTCCTGAAGGCAAGAAATGCAACATTCACGGCCAAGGACAAGAAGAGTCTCAGTGAAGCTAGAACAAACCTAAAAAGAGGTATTAAAGAAGCCAAGAGGGACTATGGAAAAAAATTACAAAGTCAGTTTGCAGACATGAGGGATATCAGGAGTCCCTGGCAAGGGATATAACAGATTACTGACTATAAAACCAGGTCAGCTAAGTGTGAAGACAGCACTGAATTCCTGGACAGGTTGAATGCCTTCTTTGGCAGATTTGAAGAGAAGAACAACATGGCTGATACACGTCTACCTATTGACCAGGAGGGAGTGCTCAGCCTTAACTCCAATGAAGTGAGAGCTCACCTTAAGAAGGTGAACCCCAAAAAGGCTGCTGGTCTTGATAAAATACTGGGCAAACTACTTAAAGGTATATAAACACAATGCACCAAGGTGATACACAATAACGTTTAATAAAATAAAAAACAGATGAACAAAGGTGAGCGCTTTCGCAACCGTTGTTGTTTCATGAAGCAACCACGGTTGCGAAAGCGCTCACCTTTGTTCATCTTTTTTTATTTTATTAAACGTTATTGTGTGTCACCTTGGTGCATTGTGTTTATATTATTTATTTTTTGCACCCTGGTATTACCCGCAGCCATTTTCTTCAGTTTTTTTTTTTTTTAAACTACTTAAAGGCTTTGCAGACCAGCTATGCTCAGTTCTAACTGATATTTTCAATACCTCCCTTATTCCTGGCAAAGTTTACTCTTACTTCAAGGTGATGAATATTGTCCCTCTCCCCAAAAAAGCTAATCCAGCCTGCATGAATGACTACAGACCAGTTGCTCTAACTTCAAATGACATGAAATGCTTTGAGAGGCTAGTTAAAAGGCATCTATCAGCAAATCTTCCATTTGAATTTAAGACTCCACATCCTTCAGAGTATTCATTCTAATGCAAAACCTATTATTCTATCAACTTTCTAAGTTTGTAAGAGCAATATTTAAAATCTGTCCCTATTTGTCCCCCCATTATTATAGGCTTTGTCCAAATTATTTGCTCTAAAAATCGCAGAAGTGATTTTTGCTGAATAGGGGTCAATGAATGCGTGTTCTCTGAAAATAAATTTCGGTGAACTAATACAGACCCTCTGGTTTCACCCTCATGACAAATATTACTAAGTGGTGGTTAGATCTGACTACTGATGGGGTAACTATAGGCATAGAACATAGTGGGGTCATAGTTTGAGGACTAGAGCCATTATTTGTAAGACTGTATCTGGGAGGTGAATAAAATGGTCTACGGAGTTTGCATTTATGAAGTCTAGCAAGCTTTGTGCATTCTTATTTGTGGCAATTTGTTTCCCAGTTTATGGATAGTTGAAATCTCCCATGAGAACAGTGTTTGGTTTAATGGGGAGAGACTGCTTAGATATGCATCACTGAATATGGGTGTCACAATAATGGTTCTGTAGTTAGCTGCACTATGGAAAGGATTATTGTGATGGTAAGTAAGATGTGGAGGAGCTCAAGATTGTTATTGTGCCTTATGAGTCTAGATGTGATCTCTTAGGATTATGGACACATCAGTATTGTGAATCACAGTTGTTCCCAGAGGTGGATCTGAATGAGTGGTAGACAGTGAAACCTGGTATGGAAGGGGTATTATCACTATAATGGATCATGTTTCAATTATAATGCAGAAGTCAATACTTTCTTGGTTCAGAAATGCTTTCAGGGATTAGAATTTTTTATTTAGGCTTCCAGTGTTGAGCAGTGTTATATTTATTTAATCTTAATTTTGTTTGACTGTGTTGATAGATAAAGGAGATTGAACTTGCCTAAAAAATGCACCATGAGTGCAGGTAATGTCTTGACCAATATACAGAAGCCCTAAGGAGAGAGTTGCAGACCATCCTTAATGAAGCAAGTAGGACTGTCAACTATCTCCTTCTAAGCTGATACATACTGGACTCCCTCCCCCTTGAATATAACCAATAATTAAAAAAATTGCTGAAATCAGTTATCTTTTGTTAATACTGTGGCTCCATCATGTCACTCTTTATATAATCCAAGGATGTGTGTCTCAAGTCTTTCACTCACATGTGCACTGCAGCCATGTTATATGTGTACTTGTGGCGAAGGGGCTTAAGGGCTTTTGTAACATGTCAAATTCTAGCACCAGAGACAGCTCACTATCACCCTTTGCTTGTTTAGCCTGGTGAGTGAAGAATATGTGTATTTCACTGTGGAGTCACCTATAACTAGAACATTATTAAGTAAGCTGTCTTGGCCAGGTTGGCTTATGGGCTTTTGCCTGCCAGCTCAATGACCCCCTTGTTTCATCTTTAGGATTTACTGGTCCTGTAAGTTCAGTTGGCTTGATAGCATGTCACTGAGGGGCTAGTTTGTCCATCCTACATCTCAGAGGCCTTTATGGTTTAGGAAAGAGTTGTTAAATCAGAACATATGAAGACTTGTTTGTCAGTTTGGAGCATGTGTGTATGAGGCGGGTGTCAGGACTGATGACCTATGAGTGCTGGCTATATGTATGGGTGAGAGGCTGGCTTCCAGAGATTGTAAGTGATTACTTCTGTTACATGTAAACTCAAGTTGGTGGTAGTAGCAAATGGTTGCCAGTTAGCATGAGGCAACAGTTATATTGTCTCAGGGTGCCTGGAGTTAGCAGGCTGGCAACAGATGGTGTTGGAGACTTTCGTCTCCTGGTTACCAGAATCTGATATTTATAGAGGCACATGATAATAATACCATTAATATAGAAGTTTTTTTGCTTTTTATTCTAATACCTCAGCGAAAGTTACTAATCAGGTGTCAGCCATAAGATAGTATAGTAGAGCACAGTACAGTATGATACAGGTACAACAACATAGCAGGGTACAACAAGCTTAGAATTTAAAGCAGAGATGCATTCACAGTAGTGCAATCATGAATCAGCAATGCGGCTTGGTTGTCACAATAGTATATAGGCAGTGCAATGTTGTTGTTGTTGTTTGTCTTTCGGCTTTTCCCATTTAGGGGTCGCCACAATGGAACTCCGGTCCGCTAATGATTGACAGTAGATTTTCAAGAACGCCGAGGTGCCAGCTCGACGTCCAACCTTTAACGAAGGCACGCCCATTTATGCATGTCTTTCGGATGCCCACCCAACCATGGGGAGGACATGCAGACTCCACACAGAAGGCACTTCCCACACTCCAGCCGAGAACTGAACGGGAGAACTTCTTGCTGTGAGGCAACAATGCTACTGCTGCACCACAGCGGATAGTATATAGGCAGTGCAATAACGAATCAAAAACTTTGTCTCAGTTGCCACACATAAGGGCAGATAACTTAGTAATGTGGCATGGTTTCTACAACAGCAGAGAGACAGAGTGAAGCAGTAGCAGTGATTTGCAAATGCAGTGAAACAAGTGCAGTGAATGAATCAGCAGTCTGCCTCTGATTCAGCAGTATAGCAGGAAAAGAGGTGCAGTGAGCAAATAGTAATCAGGCTAAGTTGTCACAACAGCTAGGGAATAAAATTTCAGTGAAACAACAACAGTAAATGGGTTAACATCCACAATGGTAGAGAAGCAAATACAGTCATCAGGCTTGGTTACCACAACAGTATGGGAATAGGAGTACAAGTACAGTGGGTCAAGGACAGTAATGGATAGGTTCAGTGAAGCAATACCAGCAACTGGCTCAAGTGTTCTAGCAGCAGAATGTGCAAAAGCAGTGGACAGCCAATTCAGATCCCATTAAGGCAGATTGACTGCAGATGAAACATCATTCAGAAAAAGCTGTGACATCCTTCATTATTCTGTAAGGCGAAGTGATCTTATCTTATCTTATTTGCAGTCTATTTGTATCAAATGTAATTTCCAAAGGTTCTCACTCTATGTTTCATTGCATCATAGTATTCAAAGTTTTAAAGGAGTTTCTCTTCTTGGACCATCTGTGTAAAGAGTCATTGCCTATTAGTAGCTAACCCAGGTAATAAAATGTAATAAAGAAACTCTGAGAACCCAGTAAATCAGGCAGTACTACACATGTGATCTGGCCAGTATTCCAGCACATATTTGCTTCAAGTGACTCTATCAGCTTGCCATACTAGTAGTGAGCATTCTCACCACAACTCACTCACATTTTGTTTTGCAATGATCTTTTTTTTCTGAAGCCATCTGTACTCATCCCCAAATGAATACAAGTGCATTATTTTGCACTGTATCTTACTTGTTTCCATGGTCACCATGTTAAATTCACCCTATGTATTGCTGCATCCTATTAGTTATAGGATACTCACTAGAGAACTCACACCTAGTCACTACTTTCCATTCTTATCTGTCAACCAGTTTCCTATCACTCTTACCGACTAGGGTAACATCTCAGGCTCCTCATCTTCCCCACTCATCTAACACATGTCATCTGCCTCACTGAAGTCTAACACATAGCAAAAGTGTAGCCAGAAATGTCCAGCATGCACTAAACATTATACTGTTGTCCTCTCCTAGATGATTAAAAAAATCTGCACACTATCCAAATGCTACAAGTGAAGAAATGTATGAAGCATTTTCAGCTTCAGATGCATAATCCTGTTTATGAGAAGGGTGCATACATGTTCTTGTTATAAAAGAAGTTTGTATGGTCAGTTATAGACATCTTTTGACATCTATTAGCCATGCTGTTTCTAACATGTATATAAAATGGATAAAAATGCATTTGCACAAGCATACCGAGACTTCTTTTCATCTCATGACCTTGCTTTACAACTGCATCAGTTTAAAAGAAATTGACATAATGTCTCTGCTCATAGAGATGGTGTCAATGAGTCAGGATATTTGCATCAAACAATTTGACCAAGCACTACTGGATAGAATACTTGCAGATACCTTCTTAGGGAATGATTACTATCCTGCAGCATACACTTTTCCTCCTATAACAAAAAACTATCCCCTCTTTTTTGCAACTTCAAAACCATAGTGCTTTTGCTTTTGTAGACAGGTTGTAGAAATATCCAAGGAAGTTATTTTCCCTGTTCTTAATCACATCTGTTATGCACATTGAAGTGATATATTCAGTGTATTTATTTGTATCTGCTGCTATCAGTACCAGATGCTAGTTTTAGAGGACAGTTTCTGTGTCTGCAGATTTGATTTTGTTCTCTTTGCTTATACATACAGAATCTTTGCTTCAGTGAGACTCATCTAATTACAAGTGGAAAAAATGGCCTATTCTTTTCTGGCCCTTGTCACCTACAATGGCACTACTCCTGGCAACATTTATTTAGTCCAGTACCTAGCCAAACATCAAAAAAAGGCCATAGAGAGGTCCTTGTCAGTGATAATCTCAACATGTCTGACTGCTCTGTCAGTACATGGGCTCCATACCCTGCCACTCGTCACTCAGAGCTCATGCTCTAGCTGTTTCCATTGTCACTAGTCTAATTATTCATGTTTTCCCATTCTTACTAACCCCTTCCATGTTTGTACTCTACCATCTTACTTTTTCTGACAACAGATGTTAATTAAAAGTTTACTATCTCTCTTTTACAGCATGGTTTCATCATACCCCTTTCCAGCTGATTCTGATAGCAAAGTCTGGATAGGTATTGCTATGCTCTCAAATATATTTAAATAAGTCTATGTTCACCTGCTACCCGTCGGCTTTATCAGAATTTGTCCCTGCTGTGTAGGCAACTGGAAGCTGCCTTTACCCCTTTATTATTTTTGCCATGTCCTCCTTCATACTTGTTTTCCTTTACTGGTCCAAGATGTGTCATGTCTATTGGACACGTGGGCATATGTCTACTCAGTTTTTGAAAAAGTGTGTTTCTGATACATCTAATACTAGGTAGAAAGCTTAGTGAATTCCATGGATTGTGCTGCCACTGTGATTGATAACATGTTGGAAAGCTGATGGGGATCTTCTTACATTTACACTGGCCTTACAGTGAAAGACAGTTGTTAGACCAGGTCCAGAAGCAGCAGGTAGTCAGATTGGAGTAGCATGTCCTTCTGATTTAACACTGGACACCAGCCCTTCCTTAGTTACTTGCTTGCAAAGTACTGGTCAACCACAAAACAAAGCAAACCAGATATAACTTAGCTGTAGTGCATGGAGCGAGAGCGAACACACAACACTATTTTTGTCCACACACTACTCTTAACTACACTTATAGCCTCTCTAACTATACCTTATTCACTCACCTTCTTTGAAAATCTTACTCTATGCAAACAAAACCATCATTTCCAACAAACGTCTTCATTTTCTCTCATCTTAGATTCATAGGTTCATAGGTTCATACTAGGCTATCTGCCCGAGGGCATTTACAAGCCTAGCCCATAGTTTTGTGGCTTACGCCACCCCTTTAGTATGGGGAACTATACCCATTATTTTGCTGTGCCTCTGTTGAGCAGTGACACTGAGGTAATCCCTGGGGTATATCTGCGATCTCCCATCCATTGGTCAAGATTTCTCTTGAACAAGGCCAGCGAGGTGCTCTGCCTCACATATACCGGGATTTTATTCCACAGCATAGGAGTCTTTGGGTGATGAATCTATCCCTCCAGCACGTCCTATTAATAGCTGTGTCGAGGTTTAAGTCTCCCGCCCTTGTGGCTCTGACGGATCTAGATTTTTGAGGTGAAGCATATTCATCAAATCTGGGTTTGACATGGCCTTGTATGTTAGGCAAAGGTCACCTCTGAGCAAGCGTGGCGACTGAATAGAGCTGGAGTTCTTTCAGTCGGGAAGCATAGGACAGATGTTTGAGACCCTTTATCCTTTTGGTGAGGAACTTTTGTGGCCTCTCCAGCTGCTGCAAGTGTCGGGTCAGATACATTCCGAATGGGGCATTGTACTCAATCATTGGTCTGATGAGTGATGAGTATAGGAGACTATGACATCCCTTGATCTAGATGAGAATCCCTTCATGATAAGGTGGGCAATGTAGAAGGTCTTCCTAACTACTTTAGCTACATGGGTGTCGAATGACAGACTACTATCAACCTGGGTCCCCAGGTCCCTGATAACTTCTTCTGTACTCAGTGGATTGCCACCTATTTGGTAGCTAGGGGTAACCTTGTTTTTCCCGAAGGGTATGACTATGCATTTTTGGCATTTAACTTTAGGCCATGGCTCTGGCACCAGTTATCCGTTTCTGTGAGACCCTTCTGAAGGATATCTGTGTCAGATGTGTTTTCTACTATGGCCCAGTTTGCAGTCATCTGCAAACTTTGTCAGCCATAACCCTCCTGTGTTTGCTTGTACTTCGGAAAAGTAGATGCCAAACAAGAGTGGGCCCAGGACTGAGCCCTGTGGTACACCACTTGTGACAGGCTTTGAGTCTGACATGGCGCCAGCAACTCTGACCCTGTGGGTTCTGTCACTCAGCCAGTTTGCAACCCATCTTGTGATGTATGGGTTAACATTTAAGCTGATGAGTTTTTCAATGATACCCGAGTGGGGTATTGTATCAAAGGCCTTCGCCAGATCGAGGTAGGCTGTATGGACTGCCTTTCCTCATCAATGGCTTTGGTGACTGTTTCAAAAGTCAACCAAGTTTAGAAGGCATGATCTGCCTTTGACAAAGCCAAACTGGGATGGATCCAAAGTCTGCAAATTCCCTATGTCTTTATTTATGAGGTCCATTACGATCCTCTCCATGGCTTTGCAGATAAGGCTTGTCAAGCTAATGGGCCGGTAATTTCCAGGGTCGGTGGAGGCACCGCCTTTGTGAAGTGGGACCACAGTTGCAGTGCGCCACTCCTGGGTATGTATCCAGAGGTAAGACTATGATTAAACAGCTGTCCTAGCTGTGGGTTTAATTCCTCGTTGAGTTCGTGGAGCACACAGCCGGGACACCATCAGGTCCCATGGATGCTGTGTTTTTGCTTTGGAGAGAGCAGTTCTCACTTGGGCGTTGGAGATGTTTGGGGGCTGCAATCGCTTGGTATAGATATCTCTCCTTTTGGGGAGGGGAGAAGTTTGCACTGAACCTGTCAGCCAGTATGTTGGCAATGTCTGTAGGATCAGTAATCTTCACATCATTTTGAACTAGTTCTGAGCATATCTGGGAGTTTCCTCCCAGGTTTCTAACATAGCTAAAGAAGGCCTTATGATTGTCTTTTGAGTCTTTAGCTATTTTTCTCTCAAAATTTGCTTTGGATGATTTTATGAGAGCTCTTAGTTTTTACTTATAGTGATCAAGGGTGTCTTACCTTTTAAGGATTTTGCTCTATCTTGTAGTAGCTTCCTCCTTTTGTTGTAGAGTTTGTTTATGGCTGGGGTCCACCAGAGTGGACGCTTGCCTTTGGTACAAAGAGTCTTTGTTTTGCTTGGGATTGCCTTATCCATGCAGTCCTGCAGGTGCTGGTAGAAGGCATTTGTAAGTGATTCAGCGGCTTGAGTACTGTTTTCCGTCGGCTCGGGGCCTTAAAGGAGACCACACTAGTCTTTAGAAGTGTGAAGTCGGCTTTTGAGAAGTTCTTTACTGTGGTCTTTTTTATTTCAGGTGGGCGTGGGATGAGGACCTCCAGCGAGATTAGTTTGTGATCTGATCTCACCAGTGAGGGGTATACTTCCGGTGTTGAACATTGTGCTCCCATGTTCGTGATGATGAGATCAAGTATGTTTTCTCCTCTATGGTGACTAGTTGTTCCATGGCATTTGAGTTTATGAATTCCAGGAACTTTTGGGCTAGGGTGTTTGGGCTTGAGTAGTGTTCCCAGTCTATATTAGGGTAATTGAAGTCACCTAGTATGATGGTGTTTGGTGATACATTTATCCCCTCTAGTGTTTTCAGGAAGGCCATGTGAGGTTCCTGAGTTTGTGAGGGTGGCCTGTAACATGCTACAATTTGCAGAGCAGTCTTGCCTATGGTTAATTGCACCTGGATGGTCTCCGATGCATCGTGCGTTGCCACCAGTCTTGAGGTGTGGGTGTCTTTGATGAATATGGATACCCCCCCTCCTTTCTTGGTATTGTCCGGATTTTGGGGCCGGAACGCATGATAAGAGGTAAAACCTGATAGTGCTGGGGTGCTCTCAGGAGCCTTGAACCAGGTTTCTGTCACTGCACAGACATCGATGTTCTCCATACTGAGAAGGGCCTCGAGTGCGTGCATTTTGAGATTTAGACTTCTGGCATTGAGCAGCATTACCCTTAGTATTTTTTGTTTTTTGTGTTCTAGGGTGGTAGGTTTAGAATTTGAGCCTTGCCTAAAAAGGCACTATGGGGTGGCAAGAGCCTTTGCCAATATCCGGAATCCCAGGGGTGACAGGTGCAAGCCATCCCTTGCGAAGCAGCGTGGCTTGTCCAGCATGTCATCCCAGGCAGACAGACATTGGATCCCCTTTGAATGACACCAGAGTTTAAGCCAATTGTTAAAGCTGATCATCTTATCTCTGTATTGTGGCATCATTCTTGGTGAAGGTAGGATACTGCTCAAGGTCAGGGTCATACCTGCCTGGGCTACATAATCAGAGAGCTCCTCAATGTCTCTTTCCATGTAGTCCAAGGAGGTACGTCTCAGGTCGTTTACACCAGCGTGGACAATGACTGAGTCATATTTGTACCTGCTGTTGAGAGACCTGAGTGCTTGCGTTATGTGGCGGATTCTAGCGCCCGACAGGCAGCTTACTGTGACCTTCTCCTTACTCAGTCTGGTGAGCGGGACGTCAGTGTGTCTGACTATGGAGTCACCAATGACTAGTGTGTCTGGCATTGTGTTTGGCCTTAAGGGCTGTGACTGTTTGACACTCTGACTGTGAGGTCTATGTGTTGCAGGTGTTGTGTTCTGAGGTGGTGGTTGTTTGGGTGTCTGCTTTGGTGGCCTCTGCTGTTTTGGTAGATTTTTGATCAGAGCCGCCGAGTATGTCTTTGTGTGTTTATGTGTATGATTTGAGGTTGTGATGGTACTATGTGAGACTGGGTCTATAGTGTGTGTGGTAACCTTCTCCTCCTGACTGGTCTTGCCAGTCCTATGTTGAGAGAGCTCAGCCTCCAGTTTGGCCGTATAGTTGCATCTCTCGCATGTATTTGTGTTTTGTGGGAGGAGGAGAGGGTTGTCTGTGTACATGAGGCAATTGTAACATTGCCTCAATATTCCCAGGTTCACCAGCTGAGCAGGAGAGGACACTAGCAACTGATCCCTCGACATGCTAGAAGGACTAGACAAAAAAACTTGGGGGTTTGCCTTTTTGGGGTGCTATCTATAAGAGTGCCGTATAAAGGTAATAAGTACTGTAGGAGCAAGTGCTAGGTTTAACAGATAGAGAAAAGTCTACTTGGAGTCAAGTAGAGATGATCTTTTTAGGTATTAGAGAAAGTGCTAGTAACAGGGATGCTTAAAGGTAAGATTGAAAAGAATGCACTCTGCAGTGTGCACTAGAGAAGTTAGATATGAAAGTAGGTAACTTGAGTTTTACCTGTTTAAAAAGTTAAGGTTTAGTGGAGAGTTACTATTTTTAAAACAGTAAGATGGACTGAAAGGGGTGGTTACTTTTGTATTTTGGTACTATGAAATACTGTAGGATGGCCAATAAATTTAAATAATTGAAGGGGTGGGATTTCAAAAGTGATGGTTTTGAGATTACTCACATAAGCCAGTGAAAGTAGAGAGAAATGAGATATATGGTCAGATTAACATAAGAGGCGGGCAACTAGAAAGACAGTGGTATTTGGGGAAAAATTCTGCCTGACTCAGAACAGAGAGAGCTGTGGTCTCTTTTGAAGTTTTAATATGCTGTTAAACAGAATGCAAGCAAAACACAAGGTAAAGAAAACAAACTACAGTATTCAAAATATAGAAAGGCAATACAGAAATACAAAAAATAACAGCAAACTAACCTTTCCTTCACAGCAAAGTGTAGCAGAGTCTGGATGAGCCTTTCTATACCGCTAACCACAGTAACATAACCAGTACCTCAAATTATATTCTAGCAAAATATCACAGAACAAGCCACACAACTTACTTAACTATTAAAAAGAACTTCAATAATTTCAACAAAATCTTTAAATACCTATATTTTACACACCACCACCTCCTCCTTCATGATGATATTCATCCTAACCCTGGCCCCAATAATGACAAGAGTAACAACCTTGACAATTTAACTTTACCCAACACTCCTTTCCTAGCTAAAGGATTCAATTCCCTCCTTATAGCACATCTAAATATTAGAAATATCAACAATAAAATTTCCCACCTACATGCACTACTTCATCTACACTCTTTTGATATTCTATGTCTCACTGAAACCTGGCATAAACCATCCACTTTAAACCAAGAAATTATCCCCCCAGGATATAATATCCTTAGATGTGACCGAATAAACAAAAAATAAACAAAAAAGGTGGAGGTATAGCCATACTCTACAAATCTCATCTCCAACTTTCCCCCTGTAATGTGCTTCCATCGTTAGATGCTAAGACTGAAGCACTGTTTGTCAAACTCCAAATCAACAACTCCAAATCTATCTACCTAATTTGTATGTATCTACCTCCTGGTAATAATACTAATACTCTTGAAAACATACTTAGTTATCTATCTAACCAACTACCCCAAGAGACCATTGTACTGGGCGACTTCAACATTGACTGGTTCACCTACAATACCCAGAAGCCTACTAACCACATAAATCTCTTTGGGTTCTCCCAATTAATAACTACTCCCACTAGAATCCACAAACTTAGCATGAAAGAAACTACTCTTGACTGGATCCTCATCAAAAACCACCCTAATATCTATACTCCAGGTACCCTCCCCCATAACATCAGCGACCATATGCTTACATATATTACTAGAAAAAAACTTCATGTGTCAGCAACTGATAATATCAAAACCTTCCGCTGCAAAAAATACTTTAATCCTGATAGCTTCCAAAATGAATTGCTAGCATGTAACTGGTCACCTCTAACCCATCTTGAACTTTATGAAGCTGTGACCTACTTTAACACTAATTTTCTTCAAATTCTTGACTACTATGCACCTTATCGCACTACCAGAATGAAAACAAAAACTGCTCCTTGGCTAACTAAACAAACAAAGCAAAAAATGCTCCTCAGAAATAAAATCTGGACCAAATGAAGAGCTACCAAATGTCCATTTGATCACCTCCTCTATAAACAGCTAAGAAATGCCACCAAAAAAGACACCATTAGAGACAAAAAAGACTACTACCTGCACCTCCAACAATCCACTGAATATACCCCACAAAAATTCTGGTCAGGGATAAACAAACTTCTTCAGCAAGGACACCCTACTACTCCTATTCCATCAGGTTTCAACCATAATAATTCCAAACAAATCCCTGATACCTTTAACAACTACTTTACTGAAGCCATACAAAACCTAGTCAATTCTTTACCTCCCTCTTCTACTCCCCTACCAAATACTCTCAACTCTTCTACTCCTACCTTTCACCTACAACCTGTAAGTACATCTCTTATCTACAAACTACTTAGAAAACTAAAACCATGTACACCATCTGCTGATCATCTCCCATCAGAGTACCTTCAGATTGCTGCAAAGGCTTTCTGTCACCCCATATCTATCCTCATTAATAGAACTATTTCCGAAGCTAAAATTCCAACCATCTGGAAAGTTGCCCATAAAGGTGGGTCTTCCACTGAGCTCTCTAACCTTCGACCTATTGCCTTACTCTCTCCATTATCTAAGATAATGGAAAAATGTATTCACAAACAACTACTTAACCGCCTACTACAAAACAACCTACTAGCAAACTGCCAGCATGGCTTTAGACCATTCCACAGCACTACAACTGCTCTACTCTCCTTCACTGACTCTACTTAACCACCTACTACAAAACAAACTACTAGCAAACTGCCAGCATGGCTTTAGACCATTCCACAGCACTACAACTGCACTACTCTCCTTCACTGACTCTACTTAACCACCTACTACAAAACAACCTACTAGCAAACTGCCAGCATGGCTTTAGACCATTCCACAGCACTACAACTGCACTACTCTCCTTCACTGACTCTACTTAACCACCTACTACAAAACAACCTACTAGCAAACTGCCAGCATGGCTTTAGACCATTCCACAGCACTACAACTGCCCTACTCTCCTTCACTGACTCTACTTAACCACCTACTACAAAACAACCTGCTAGCAAACTGCCAGCATGGCTTTAGACCATTCCACAGCACTACAACTGCACTACTCTCCTTCACTGACTCTACTTAACCACCTACTACAAAACAACCTACTAGCAAACTGCCAGCATGGCTTTAGACCATTCCACAGCACTACAACTGCACTACTCTCCTTCACTGACTCTACTTAACCACCTACTACAAAACAACCTACTAGCAAACTGCCAGCATGGCTTTAGACCATTCCACAGCACTACAACTGCACTACTCTCCTTCACTGACTCTACGTAACCACCTACTACAAAACAACCTACTAGCAAACTGCCAGCATGGCTTTAGACCATTCCACAGCACTACAACTGCCCTACTCTCCTTCACTGACTCTACTTAACCACCTACTACAAAACAACCTGCTAGCAAACTGCCAGCATGGCTTTAGACCATTCCACAGCACTACAACTGCACTACTCTCCTTCACTGACTCTACTTAACCACCTACTACAAAACAACCTACTAGCAAACTGCCAGCATGGCTTTAGACCATTCCACAGCACTACAACTGCACTACTCTCCTTCACTGACTCTACTTAACCACCTACTACAAAACAACCTACTAGCAAACTGCCAGCATGGCTTTAGACCATTCCACAGCACTACAACTGCACTACTCTCCTTCACTGACTCTACGTAACCACCTACTACAAAACAACCTACTAGCAAACTGCCAGCATGTCTTTAGACCATTCCACAGCACTACAACTGCACTACTCTCCTTCACTGACTCTATAAATAAAAATCGGAACAACTCCTTCTCTGCTGCAATATTTATTGACTTGTCAAAAGCCTTTGACATGGTCAACCATAACTTACTTCTAGACAAACTAAATTCCTATTCTCTTAACCTGCAAGCATAACAATGGTTTAGGGCTTACCTTCAAAATAGACAACAAGCAGTACTTTGGGAAGACAATTTGTCATCATTACTTCCCGTAAATATTGGAGTCCCACAAGGCTCTATTTTAGGTCCCCTTCTCTTTTCCTTGTTCATCAATGACCTTCACTTGAACACACCCCAAGCCACCTGCATCCAATATGCAGATGACTCAACTTTAATCTGTACTTCTAAGAATCTAGCCTCCCTCCAGTCAATTACCCAAGATGTATTCCAAAGTGTTGAAAACTGGTTTATGCAACACTGCCTCCTCCTTAATCCCAAAAAAACAAAACTACTCCTTTTTACGCCAGCTCATAAATCACCAAATCCATTCTTTACCATTACCTCTAATAATGCCACCAACATAACCCCAGATACTACCACCCGGCTATTAGGAGTTACAATTGACAGTCGTCTTAACTATGATGACCATATTAACTCCACCATAAAGTCTGTTAACAGAAAACTTGGTTCACTCTATAGAATTAAACCATTCCTTACCCCCTTAGCCAGGAAGACTATTGCCCAGACCCACCTCATCTCTACCCTCTTTTATGCCTCTGCCATATATACTAACTTATCTAAACACAACCTCTCAAAACTTTCTACATGTTACAATAGCATTGCTAGATTTATCACATGCTCTCCCTTTAAAACTCACCACTGCCTTAACCTTAGACAACTTGGATGGCTAGAAATACAGAACCTTATACTCAGTAAACAGCTACTTATTACCCATAAAATCCTGCACTATCCCAATAATACCCCTATCCTCACAGATCTGATTTCACCATACAAAAATCTGTCTACACTACGTTCTGCTAATAAACATCTGGTATCCCTAGTTAAATCTAACAACAAAGCAGGTGACTCTCTTTTCTCTAATACTATAGGAAAAAACTGGAATCTGCTCCCTTCTGAACTATCTACCCTAGCTTCTACTACTCTATTCAAAAAACATATCAAAGAACATCTTAAAACCCAGTGGCTCTGTCCTTGTTCTAACCCAGACTGAAATTCCATGCCCCTCCAGCTCAAATCCCATCCCCACACACTAACCTAAGCATACAAACCAACTCTTTTTCTCTTTACACCTGCTCTGTTTTTGTGGTCTAATAATTGTTTTTTACTTTTCCCCTAGCAAACCTTTATATATTGTCTATAATCCATAATTTGTATTATTATATTTATTCATATAAACAATGCTACCTCTGTACTGTAATTTTAATTTACATGTCCTTTTTATAAATTGTTAACATTTTAACTGTTTATGCTGGAGCTTTTCTCCCTGGGCCTCTACTGAAAATGGACATATATCCAGTTAGACTAGCCCGGTCAACAAATGTAAAATAAAATAAATAAATAAATAAATATTATGGTCTGAAATCTGGAAAAAAAAACAAATCAGTTAAGTGCTTTAATATTGCTAAACCCAGTCTTTACAATTGTGAAGCACTCCCTGCTTCCTTTGTCAAGATCGGGTATCATGCTAGGCAACTGAATCTACCAGTTCTGAACAGCAAACAACAGTGGCAGGATTAAAAACAGATTTGCTTCTGACTGTGCTGCTAATGTGTCTCTGACTTTCTGTAACATAAAAAAGTGTGTTACTGCCTTTCTGACAGTGCTCGCTAAGTGCTTTACAGCTTTCAAAGCTGCCAAAACACTTAACAGTTTTTTTTTTTGTAACTAGTAGTTTATGGAGCAGATAAAGCTCTATGCACTATAAAGAATTATGATCAGGCCTTTGATTATAACCCATTATTACATGTTCTTGACATGGGTGCCATGATTCACCTCTTGAGCTTCACTCTTGAGGTGAATTTCTTGACACTTATGTCTAGAACACATAATAAGCCATTTATGTTTGGTGGCCAGATCATAATCCCCGATATCTCTGCTGTAACTATTAGTTTCTGTCTGATAATGTTAGAGGTATAAATGCTCCAGACACTGGCACAGCAAGGAATATGCCTCTGCAGTTTGTAGCACACATACAAGGTAAAGAAGAGAAAGAATTAGACAGATATGAGATATGGGACATGGTAATTGTTCCTGTAGGAATAAAAGCTCAAGAGGTAAGAGCACTTATATTGATAAAAAAGAGACATATTGTGACTTTTTCTAAATGGCTACAGGACTAGAGACTTTTCTAGAAAACTATGAAAAAAGGGCATATACCCATAGAATAGATATGTTATTAAGACTATTTACTTGTTTGTTTGTGTCTTTTGGCTTTTCCCGGTTAGGGGTCGCCACAGCAGAACTCCAGTCCGCTAATGATTGGCAGTTGATTTTTATGTACCGGCTTGCCAGGCCTGATGCACAACCTTCAACGAAGGTACGCCCATTCACGCATGTCTCCACGCAGAAGACGCTGTAGCTGAGAATCGAACCGGACGGCGTCTTACTGTGAGGCGACAATGCTACCGCAGCACCACCACCGTGGTTATTAAGACTGTTTACTATAAAACAAAATAGAAAGTGAACACTGAATTCAGAACAGAGACTGAAGTAGAGATTGTTAATGATTATTTAGTACAAAACTTTTGTAAAGAAGTTAAAAGTATTTCAAAAGTTTTAGATAATAGGGGATTATGGACTGGGGGTTGGGATTCCAACATTACACTGAAAATAGAAAATGACAAAATCATTCATATTCCTAGTATTGTTAATGTAAAGGAAATAGCGTTGTTGCAAGATATTGGGAGCAAACAAACTCATGCTTTTTGTGGGAAAGGACATTTTTGTGAATAATTGTGACAAAAGGAAATGTTTTGTATGTGGGATTATGGGCATGATGCAAGACAATGTGAAATGAAATGTTATAAATGTAAACAACAGGACATTTAGGGGCAGATTGTGATAAGAAAAAAACAAGAAGAAAAGTGTGTGCAAGAGAATGCAAGTGAAAATGAAAAGGATACAGAACTAAAATTATAAGGAGAACAGAATGAATATGTAACAGCACTCACTAATTAAACATAGGAGTTAGAAATAAATGAAAGTAAAGATGACAAATTAGACACTGAATCAGATGTTAGTGAAGAAAAGGACATTGACTGGAAAATGATTAAAAAAACGTCTATTTTATTAAAAAGATTGAAGGATAGGAAAAGAAAAATTCAAGATTTAGGATTAAAAGTTAAAAGAAAGAAAATGGTTAACAGTATATACAATTTCATGTAGATTAAAGAGAAGATAAGCAAATAATCTTGAATTCTGGCAGTTAATGTGAATAGTATAAAAAAGCTTAGTAAGAGGGATTGGGGTATTGGAATGGTGTAATAAATGTGAGGTCGATATAGTATTAGGTGATATCAGAAGTTTAACAAAGGAAGGAAGATTACAAACAGAGACCTTATGTAGATGGGGTGTAATTTGGAATTTAGGGGAAGAAACCTGTTCAGGAACAATGATGTTATGTAATACAGGAATTTCAGTATTAGATTTTACTTTAGTAAGGTTAAGGCAATTACTTGTAGTTGGTTTAAGATAGGAAAGTAAAGTATATAGACTTACAGCGATATATGCACATGTAATATAAAAAGAGAGAAAATTATTCAAATAAATATTTGACTATATCATAGTTAATATGGATTTTATAATTATAGGCGATTTAGATTGTGACTTAAGGGATAGATGGAAAAACATAGAACAGATAAAAAATAATCAGAGAGATTATGAAATGCAGAAATGTGGTTTTAGGGAATATAAATACAAGCATATATAGAAAAGGAGATAAGTCACAGACTGATTATTTGTTAGTCTCTAAAAGTATAAATATAGTAATAGAAGAAGCTGTACAAACAGGTTGTTCAGACCATATGGCAATATGGTTAGAAATTGAAGAAAATAAAGAACATATAAAAACTGATAAAGGAGTTAAAGGATAAATGAGAATGTGCGGAATGAAAAAAGTCAAGGAAATATATGAAAATTGTGGAAAGAACATATGACTATGAGGATTTATTATAATAATTGGACACACTGGTGGTTAGTCTTTAAAGGAAAAATATAAACTGGATTACTTAATATGGGAATGTGGATTAAGACAAAAAAACAAGGATATTGGAGGTTGCAGAATAATGTACTAGAAAGTTGTGAAAAAAACGTGAATGTATATTACAGAATTGAAGATTTGATATACAGAAGAAATCAAGAAAAAATAAAAGAGTTATTGTACGAACAAAGATATTTCTTGCAAGGTAAAAAGGAAGAGGTTTCTCCTTATTTAAGTAAAATAGTAAAAGAAGAAAGTTGTATAATGAAGGAAATGATAAACAAAAGCATAACTAGTTGTCATGTATAGCTGTGGAAATTATCATACTAAGTTTCCTTATAAAATGAAATGGATACAAAAAAAGGAATAGGAGAAAGCAATGCAGTTATCTACAATGTTGGATACTAGCCCTGGAGAGTTGTGATTCTACATGAAGAGAAATCCTGTGGTACAGTATATGCCCTGAGAGCTGGTCAGCAGTATGTCCACACAAGAAGTCCCTCATACTCTAGTCTCACTACTGCCCCCACCTCCCACCAAGGAGTCTTCGGCAGAACAGACTTATATGTTATTGTACTTGGTTTGCATCTTGTGCCAGTGGCAGACACAAGGGACTCATATCTGGATGGGAGTTGAAAACTAGCAACATTTTGCAAAGGGATGCATTTTGTTATTCCATTATATCTGCTCATCTATTTGATAATGCGTCCAAGAATGTTTGCCAGCATGCATGCATTGTGTGCTGCTGAATGCATAAAGTACTGAAAAGGTGTAGTAATTTAGATGATTTTGATTCATTAGTGGAAATTGCCAAATGTGTGATGCATAGCAAAAATTAAAAGTATAATTATATTTGTGGTCATTTCTAAATAATGATCTATGATTCCTCTTTATGACAAAAGCAGTACTTGCTCATACCTAGTTTAGAAAGAGATTTGGGAAAAGGAGAAACATCTCCTTTTTAAAGCATTATATAATAATTTGTTCTGTATCAGACATCAATCACACTCATTCTGCCCTGTGGAGAAATGATTAAATTGTAAGTTTTGGGTGAAAATGTGTAAAACTATGAAGTTAAGAGACTTTCTGTAACAGATAGTTTAATTGCTGGTTTACATATTTGCAAAGTTGCAAGGCCATAATTATCAAAGTAACCATATCACCGTAAATCTGAATATGTTATTATTTTAACCAAAAATATCCAGCTCAGTGAAGAAAACCTCATAGTAGCTGTACTGCCCCAGAAACAGCCTACGATGAGAGAAGAAGAGGAGCCCATTCTAGAAGAAGTAAGAACAGCACTAAGGAAGATGAAGTCAGGGAAAGCAGCAGGCTCAGACAAGGTCACAGCAGATATGATAAAGATGCTGTGTGAGATGGGGAGAAATGGTTCCTGAGGGTATTCATAGCCATGTGGAAAGAAAGGCGTATCCCAGATGACAGAATAGGCATAATTGTGCCAGTGTACAAGAGCAAAGGGAACATCCAAAACTGTGGCAGTACAGAGGCATCAAACTCCTATCACATTGCATGAAAGGTCCAGAGAGGGTGACTGAGTAACGGATACGCAGAGTAGTAGAATGTAAGCTGGGAGATGAGCAGTTCGGATTCAGATCAGGATGCAGCACAACTGACCCAATGTTTGCAGTGAGACAGATAGTTGAGAAGAAGCTAGAGATGAGGAAAGAGTCCAACTGGGCATTCCTAGACTTGAAAAAAAGCATATGACAAAGTCCCAAGAAAGCTGATCTGGGGAGTAGTGTGGTGGTTTGAAGTCCCAGAAACATTGGTAAAATTAGTGCAAGCTATGTACAAGGACCCAACGACTCAAGTACGAATGGTGTTTGGCCTCACAGAGGAGTTGCCAGTGGGACTGGGTATACACCAGGGTTCAGCTCTGAGCCCACTGCTGTTCATACAGGTGATGGACTACATTAGAAAACAGCTTGGACGGGACATATCAACAAAGTTACTGTATGCAGATAATGTGATATTACAGGCAGACTCTGAGCAAGAACTTCAGTAAAGGATAAGGGAATGGAATACAAAACTGGAGGCACATGGGATGAAGCTAAGCACAGATATTACAGTGGTAATGGCAGTAAATTGGGGAATTCAAAAGAAGGGAAGATTGTGGGACAGGTAAATAGCTTCAAGTATCTGGTTGATAAGAAGGAAAGTCTGAATGAAGAGGTCAAAGCTAGAATCACTGGGGCTGCAGGCAACTGGCATAGAGTGTCAGGTGTAGTCTAGGACAGAAGAATGCCAAAGAAGCTGAAAAGTGAGGTATACAAGACAGTGGTGCAACCAATACTACTGTATGTTACAGAAACCTGGGCAGTAAAGGCAGAGCAAATGATGAAGCTAGAGGTGATGGAAATGAAGTGTCTGAGAAGGGTGGTAGGATGCACACTGTGGGATAGACGTGGAAATGAGGACATAAGAGCAGAAGCCAAAGTAGCTCTAATTGCAGAAAAGATCAAAGAGAGCAGATTACAGTGGTTTGGACATGTGCAGAAAAGCAGAACACAATCTGATGAATAAGATTGGTGGACTGGCTCTGCCTATAGAACTCACCACTGCCAGAACCTTAAACAACTAGAGTGGCTAAAATTGCCCAGCTTAATTCAATTCAATCAATTCTTAATAGCGCACAAAATTTTGTACCACCCTGAGGATACCCCCTCACTTAAAAATATTATTAAGCCATATAGCAACCTGAGAACCCCATGGTCAGCCGATAAACTACTGGTCCAAACCCACAAAGCTAATAACTCTGCTGGTGAATCCCTGTTTGCCAACTTTGTTGGCAAAACCAGGAATTCGTTGCCAAACTATATAACCCTACAATCCTCCAAAAGTCTCTTAAAAAAAAAAACTTCAAACAGTATCTCAAAGTGAATCTGCTATGCCCATGTACCAACCCTGATTAAGTTATAAACTGAAAGCATATTCTGTAATTATCATAACTTGTAACTATGTCATCAAGCTCTGCTTCCAATCTGATGTCTCTTGCATTTAATTGTGTCTGTCCATGAGAATTGTGAGTCCCTACTAGGGTACACTACTAAGCCATTGTATATAATCACTTTGTTTTTATAATTGTTTGCTAACGTCTGTGTAATCTATGTAAGCTTGTCTATTTGGTGCTTTTCTCCCCGGGCCTCCACTGAAAATGGACATGTATCCAGTCGGACTATCCCGGTCAACAAATGTAAAATAAAATCAATAAAATAAATAAATAAATGTGGGACAGGCAGGAAGAAGGTAAGAGGAAACAAGGACATCCAGCAAAGAGGTTGATGGATTGTGTAAAAGAAGATCTGTGACAGTCAGGCATGAATGTTGAAGATGGCAGGAGTGTGGCACTGAATCGAGAGAGATGGCAACAGTTAACACAATACCCTGACCCCATATAGAAAAACATGGGAAAATGGGGGCTGATGATGATGATCCAAACTCAGTATTTTCTGACATTACTTCATCATTGCTTGTATTCATGTACATGTTTGGTCTACAGGATGATTTTGCAGAGTGAGTAAGAAAACATTTATGTTAAGACAATACATTTTTTCACCTGTAGTCAGTAATTATTGGTGGGATTCAGATGTGACACCATACACTGCTGACCGTAGGTGGGTGGAGTGTACATGACAGCAGAAATAGAGATTCAGAGACATGCTTAAGTCATAATGTAGAAAAAATCATTATAAGATAAGTTGCTTGTCTTTTCATCACCTGTAATTAAAACCAGTGCTAAAAAGCTTTTTTCAGTGGTAATTACCAATGGCATCAATTGGAACAAGCATTCCCCTTTCACTTTCCCACACACATGCAGACATTCACACACACACACACAGACACACACACACACACACACACACACACACACACACACACACACACACACACACACACTCTCACAGACATCTCTACACAAATATTTACTCAAATTGACACTCCCCTCACTTGAATGCACTCACCGTTCTCCTACTTGCATTCACACACATACACATATACATGGTCATGGTAGGACTGACTGCTTGTGAAAACCCTTTCTAAATCCCAGTGTGTTTGTTTACTTTTGCCACAACATAAACTGCCGTTTTCTAACTTAAACTTTTGTTAGTATTTTTACCTCAGACATACAGGTATGTTAGTTATTATACTACTTTTGAACAGGGGAATTAGACACTTACTCTGAATTAAGGCACGTTGCTCTGTATGATTTTGCACTCTTGGCTTATAGTTGCCTGAGCCAGTGATCATTTAGAGTTAAGTTTCACCTTTGACTTTAAGTACTTAAGTCTAAACATTATTACAGTGAAGTGTTACCAAGGAATACAATAAAGTATGAGCATACAGTAAGTGAACCTACAAATTATTACAAAATATTCAGTGTATTATTCAGTGTATAAACCTCTGAGCAGATAACTGCAGCAGCATACAGAACATTATGTTTAAGCAGTGAAATGTCAGCTGCATCCGAATGCATTTAGTTATAGCAGATAATAAACAATACAAACACAGACCAGCATTCTGATGAATCACTACTAAATGCAACTAAATCCTTTAGCCTTTTCGTCTTTAAATGAGCTCAAACAATGAAAAGAGCACTCCAAGCTCATCAAGCAGTTTGCAACAGTTTTTATTGCAATATAGCAGCAACATAACCACTGATGTAGTGAAAGTATTTGGTTAATTAACAGACGCAGCTAGGACTGGCATCTATATTGTTTCCTGTGCTATCCAGTAAATAGAATGTTGATCTGGTAATCCAGAAATGCATTTGCAGCTCTATAATTAATTTTGTAATTTGTAAAGTTACCACCTCCAGATAACTAATTTTCTAGAAACATTGAGTATGATGAGATCCCATTCAAGAGTTCAAGATAATAAAGGTAATTTAGCTGTAGTGATCAGTTCCTTTATGTAGGAAAATGGGTGAACAGAGGGGTGGAACATATGGGGTGGAGAAATGGCTGGGGTAAGGTGAAACAAAGGCTGGAGCAAGGTGCGTTAATGGGTGGAACAAGACGCTTGGCTTTGTCTGTTTTTTGCCTCTTGCAACAATGTCAGTCTAGGCACAACAGTAGCAAATACCAATATCCTGAACAACTGAAAGGCCACAGAATTTAAACAACATCAAAAGCAAATCAGCCCAGCTGCTGGATCTTCTGGGTTGGCTAAGCAATTTGACTTGTTCTGGGCAGTATCTGTCACTCAGTTTGCAAATGCAAGGCCTTCTACTTGTTACTTAATGTTCTGACCAAAATAAAAATCCAGGTGAAACCAATTAGATCTCAGATCTCTACATGGCATTCCAGGGGCCAGGTTCTGCTCATTGGTCACTGTTTGTGTGGAGTTAGCAAGTTCTCCCTGTGTTTGCAAGGATTTTCTGCAAGTACTCCAATTTTCTTCCGCTTCCTGAAAATACACAGATTGATTGGCTACTGTAAGTTGTTCATATATGTTATATTGGGTCCTATCGCTTCATCGAAAAATCAGTTCAGCAAACAGCATTTTCAGTGCAATTACATCAAACCTTTCATCGAACTGTTCATACTGAGATCACTGTACAGTGAGGATTGGGAAATATGCCTTTTCCCCACTGTAGTGTGATCTCGCAGTTGGTATATATAATTAGTGGGGGTGTGGGGGCACAGCCCCTCACATGAGGGAATTTGATGAACAGCATTTCCGATGAAATGCCCTTCATTAAAGTGATTCTTTGGTGTAGTGATATAGACCTATTATATTTACCCTTGTTGTTGGGTCTCGGGTTGTGGCTGAAAAGGTTCCATGATGATTAGTTTACTTGTCAGCTTTGTTAATTGATCTTCTTCTTCTTACTGGCATACAAACGCTATAATATGTTGATATGATTATATGGTCCACTATCAAAACCTACTGATATTATTAAGGATACCCTTTCCATTAGCCTTGTCTGAATTCATCAATAGTTCTTTAAGTTTGATCTTGCCCTTAACTGTAAGAAAACTGTAGCTAAGCTATTTGGGACCCATAAAAGACTTACCTATGTTAACTTCTGCTGTTTAGCAGAATCCTGTCTTGGGGAAACAACCAAGTTTAGGTAGTTCAAATCATGGAAATTCTGAGCTAGGTGGAGACCAAAACAAAACAAAGAAGAAATTACTGGCTGAAAAAAACATTGAAGTTTTATTATGAACACTAGAAACCACAAGCTTTTGTACCTCCTGTTCTTTTTCAAGTATATAAAACAATCATGTGCATATGAAATTTTTAAGGAGCAACTTTCATTTCACATATCATTGTCCAACCAGTTATAAATTGAAAGAAATAAGAGATCAGATAAGCACAGTACATTGTAAGTTGAGAAAACAAAGAACACTGTCAGCAAATATAATGGTATCAGTAAAAGTAAAACATACTATGATACAAAAAGGTGTATACTGTGTAATACTGTATATAATAAAATATAACAAAATATTTGGCAGAAACATTTCATTTTCATTATTAGCAGCCTTTGGACTGAACCCTTTAAAAAGCTATGATCCTTCCCATAAAGTTGAAGGTTACAGTAATAATATTGCTTAATTTGCAAATGATTTAATCTTCAGTGATTGCCTCTATCTGGTTCACCTAATGAGGATCAGACAACCTCACACTCAGTCTGGTAATTCTTACTGCAACAATCTTACCTTGATACCCCCACTGAACTAAAAAAAAAAAAAAACAAGTTTTTGTCCCTGTTCCAAATCTACTTAGCTACCCCTCACTTCCCCCACCTCTATAGTCCCCTTTCTCCACATCTTGCCCACACACTTTATCTCTTCACT
Organism: Protopterus annectens; assembly: GCF_019279795.1. Lineage (NCBI taxonomy): Eukaryota > Metazoa > Chordata > Ceratodontiformes > Protopteridae > Protopterus > Protopterus annectens. Next base: position 590,273,632 of record NC_056730.1, on the reverse strand, counting down.
TCTACCTTTCATCCTTTCCCTTTCTTTCCCACTCCCCTCCTACCTCTTCAGCACATCCTCACTCCACCCACAATTACACTTTCCCCTTCCCTTCACCTCCACTTCTTCCATATAACCCCTCTTAGGGTCTACATCCCTTCTAACAAATGTCTACATTCTGCTACACAAGACTTTATTCCTCACTCTAACAGCCAACTTTCGATCTAAGCCCAATTTTGCTCTTGTTATACCTACTTTTAACCTGGTGTATACCTTTATATCTCCTTTTCTCTTCGACTATTCAATGAGAAACAGTTTATATACATATTACTGCTACAAGACTATTATTATTATTATTATAAAACTAATCCTAGATTACCTCATACTCTCTGTAAATTAGTTACTAGTTTTTGGTAAGTTAATCCATGTGTAAATGTTCATCAGCCGTCTGTCATGTATGTCTCTGCAAATTTTTACAATAATTATTAATTCAATACTTTGTAAAAGTTGATGCTTACTGTTGTGAAGATTTTCTCTCTGCGCCTCCGCTGAAAATGGGTTCCTGACCCAGTCGGACTTTCCCGGTTAAAAAATGTCAAATAAATAACTAAATAAATAAATAAATACACCTTTTCTGTCTGGTCCCTCAAAATCTGAAATTCTTTTCTTAGTCAAATCTTCTGCTTTTTCATTGTTTAGATCATCTGTTAAATATGTTTGTTCCAGAATTTCATATTATATTTGATTGTTTTAAATTAACATCTATTTATATATGCTGTGTTTGTAAATTGCTGCATTGTGTATTTTGGTTGACTTGTATTTTATCTACATTTGTTTATTATTGCATTTTATCCTGTGTTATGATTTGAAACTGGAAAAGGCCTTTTGATTTTCATCCAAACTGCCAGTCTTTTCACATAAATAAACATATTATCCATATCTTATGTGACAGTGTGAGGCATTGCCAGCTATGCCAGGAGAAGTAGGGCAGTGGAGGTGTAACATGCTGGAGCATATGCCAGCATAGCTAGCTGGAGTTTTGTAAAGAATTATATGTCATTTGTAAATCAAACTGATTTGTACAGATGCTTGTGTTGAAAATATATTTGTAAAGCTGCTTGTGTTAAAAATGTACCAACAGTGGGTCCTGCTGGACAGAAAAGAAATACACTTGTATGTCAGACTGTATTGTAACTGTTGAAATGAATATATTGTAGCAGAGGATACTTGAAGAGAAGACACACATAGATAGTAATCTAGCCTTTGACCATCACATGTCTACAGTGGTCAGAAAACCATTCTATGTTGCGCAACTTATAAACAAAGATATGGCATCTAAGTCCAAGGAGGTTATTCTTCCACTGTATTCGGCATTCATCCGACCTATCATTGAGTACAATGCCCCCTTTGGTCTGTACCTAAGCAGGCATACCCAACAGTTTGAATGTCCACAGAGGTTCTTAACTAAAAAAATACAGTGAGTAAGCCAAATGTCCTATGCAGACCGCCTCAAGGACCTATCCCTGAATTCTGTCTCCGACAGACTTTTCTGAGGGGAGATCTATGCCTGGCATATAGGACATTCTCAGACCCCACTTTCATAGGTTCATAGGTAGGTACTAGGCTATTGGCCCAAGGGCCTAAGTAAGCCTAGCCAACAAGGTTCCCTGGCTTATGCCACCCAAGAAAGTTAATTTCCTGTGCCCCTGTTGAGCGGAGCCACAGAAGTGATCTCCAGGGTGTATTTCCGATTTCCCATCCACTCATCAAGATTTTTCTTGAAGAGTGCTAATGAGGAACTTTGCTTGACATAGATGGATATAGGTTGTTCCAGAGTATAGGAAGTCTCTGGGCAGGAATCTATCCCTCCAGCATGTCCTGTTTATTGTAGTGACAAGGTTTAGGTCCCTAGAGCATGTAGCTTGGTGGGATTGGGATTTCTTTATGTGTAGCATGTCCAACAGCTCTGGGTTTAACATAGCTTTATATGTTAGGCAGAGCTCTCCTCTGAGTAGGCTATATGCTACAGAGTAAAGCTGAAGTTTTTTGAGATGGTCAGTGTAAGGCATCTGTTTGAAGCCAGTAATCCTCTTTGTGAGGTACTTCTGTGGCCTTTCCAGCTGCTGCAGATGTCTTGTGAGGTACATTCAAAAAGGGGCATTGTACTCTATAATGGGTCTAATGAGTGCCGAGTAGAGGGGAACAATGACCTCTTTTTTCCTGTATGAGAACCCTTTTGTGATGAGGTGTGCCACATAGAAGGATTTCCTGACTACTGTGGCGATGTGATTATCAAAGGAGAGACTACTGTCCACCTGGATCCCAAGGTCTCTTATCACACATTCAGCGTTAAGTAGACTGCCGTTTATGTGGTAGTTCATAGGTTCATAGGTTGGTACTAAGCTATCAGCCCTAGGGCCTATACAAGCCTAGCCATAATAATTCCCTGGATATTTCTTCCCACAATATTTACTTCCCTGGACCCCTGTCTAGCAGGGTGACTGACATGATCCCCAGGGTGAATTTCCTATCTCCCATCCAATCATCAAGGTTCCTTTTGAAGAGGGCCAAGGAGGTGCTCTGCTTGACATGTATGAGCAGTCTATTCCAGAGTATGGGGAGTCTCTGGGTCAGGAACCTATCCCTCCAGCATGTTTTGTTCATTATTATGACAAGGTTTAGATCCCTGGAGTGTGCGGCTCTGAGAGATTGGGATTTCTTTAAGTGGAGCATGTCCAACAGCTGTGTACAGTGTTTTTACCAAAGAGGATGACAATGTGCTTTTTGGCATTGAGCTTGAGGCCATGCCTCTGACACCAGGCATCTGTCTCAGTGAGACCCTTCTGTAGGATGTCCACATCATTTGGGGACTCAACATAGCTCCTAGTTTGCAGTCATCTGCGAACTTCATTAGCCAGAGGCCTTCTGTGTTAGCCTGTACTTCAGAGAAGTAGATGCCAAATAGGACAGGTCCCAGGACTGAACCCTGTGGTACTCCACTTGTCACTGGTTTGAAGTCAGATTTGGAGTCTGCAACTTTTACAGTGTGGGTTCTGTCAGTGAGCCAGTTGGCAACCCATCTTGTGACGTGGGAATGTATACCTAGTTTAGTGAGTTTAGCTATAATTCCAGAATGGGGGATGGTGTCGAAAGCCTTGATGAGGTCAAGATAGGCTGTGTGAACCACCTTACCCTCGTCTATGACTTTGGTGACTGCCTCAAAGAAGTTGATCAGATTCAGAAGGCATGATCTACCTTTCACAAACCCAAACTGTGTGGGGTCCAGAGTTTGGAGGTTACCAATGCCTTTGTTTATGAGTTCCATGATGATACGTTCCATGGCCTTGCAGACCAGGCTCATCAGGCTAATAGGGCGATAGTTCCCAGGATCAGTGGTGGCTCCCCCTTTGTGGAGTGGGGAAACTGTCGCTGTGTGCCATTCAGTGGTCACAAAGCCTGACGTGAAACTATGATTGAACATGGTGCTTAGGTAGGGAGCCAGTTCGTTCTGAAGTTCGTGTAAAACGCAGCCTGGGATGTTGTCTGATCCCATGGATGCTGTGTTTTTGGTTTTAGAGAGTGCAGCTTTTATCTGCATAGATGTGATTACAGGGACTCTGCATTCTTCCTGTATAGATATGGGCCCTTTAGGGGGGTGAGAGAGGGGTAAAGTTAGCACTGAACCTATCTGCCAGATGTTGGCAATATCAGTTGGTTCTGTAATTTTTGTGCCATTGTGCTGTAACTCAGAGCAGATCTGGGTGTTGCCATTGAGATTCTTCACATAGCTATAGAATGCTTTGTGGTTGCCCTTAGAATCAGTGGTGATTTTGTTCTCGTAGCTAGCTTTGGAGGATCTTATAAGGGATCTCAGCTTTTTACTGAGGCTGACCAGGGAGCTCCTCCACTCAAGGGATTTTACTCTCTTTTGCAACAGTTTCTTCCTTTTGTTGTAGAGTTTGTTTATGGCAGGGGACCACCAGATTGGCTTCCTTTTTTGGAGGATAGCGTCTTGGTTCTGTTTGGGATAGCACGATCCATGCACTTGTGTAAGTGCTTATAAAGTGCATTTGTGTAGGATTCAGCAGTCGTAACTGCATTGTCCATCTGCATGGGCGTCATGAATTTCACCACTTCTGTCTTAAGAAGCATAAAGTTGGCTTTGGAGAAATTTTTTACCGTGGTTTCCTTAATGGTGGGTGGGAGCAAGATGCGGATATCTAGGGTGATTAGCTTATGGTTGGATCAGACCAATGAGGAATTGATTTCAGGTGTGGAACACCGGTCACTCATGTTGGTAATGACTAGGTCTAGAATATTGTTGCTCCTGGTGGGGGTGTGGATAAGTTGATCCAGGGCATTGGAATTTATGAATTCCAGAAAGCGTTGAATGAAGGAGTTGGTACACGAGTAGTTTTCCCAGTTAATGGTGGGTGGTTGAAATCACCCATTATTAGGGTGTTTGGTTGAACCTTAATATTTTCCAGTATATCAAGAAAAGAGGAGTGGGAATCCTGGGGCATGGTGGGGATCTGTAGCAAGCTACAATTTGGACTGCAGTTTTGCCAAGAGTTAGTTGCATTTGAATAACCTCGGATGCATTATACTGCACAACTAGCCTGGAGGTGTGGATATCCTTAATGAATATGGACACACCTCTGCCTTTGCTGTTCTGGTCCAAATTAGATGGTCGAAAAGTGTGGCATGAGTTATAGCCTGGTAATGCAGCAGTGCTGTCTAGAGCCTTGAACCAGGTCTCAGTCACGACACAGATATTGATGTTCTCCATTTTAAGGAGTGCCTCGAGTGAGTGCATTTTGAGATTTAGACTTGACTAGACATTGAGTAGCATCACCCTCAGTTTTTGCTTGCCTGTTCCTGTTACAGTGGTGAATTTGTCATTTGAACCTTGCCTAAAAAAGGCACTATAGGGGCAGCAAGAGCCTTAGCCAGTATCTGGAATCTCAGGGGCAACAGGTACAGGCTATCTCTGGCAACCTTCTGCATATCCACAAAACAAACAGCACCAGAATTACCCATTCTAAAGACTTAAACCATGCCTGTGATATAAATAGGACCTGCTGGAGAGATAGGTATGTATCCCAGAGACTACCCTATCTGTGAAAGAGGCTCCCTATCTATGTGAAGCAGAGTTCCTCCCTAACCCAATTCAAGTGCAACATGGACAAATGGATGGGAAACCAGAAATTCATCCCTGGTTTGGCACCTGTCTCTCCAATAGACACAGGTAATCTGTAAATGGTTCATCTCCCAGGCCCATGCTTACACTTATCAAGAGTATCAAAACTTGTCAGAGATTTGGGATCCATGGCTAGGCTTAAAAAGTCCCGTGTGGCCATTAGCCTAGTAAACATCTATGAACCTATAAGAGGTTAATCTCAGTCAACCTAACTTTGAAAAAAAGTCTGAAATTAAGTTACCTGGTTTATGCCATAAAGATTGTATCTTACAGTTCTGATTGCAGCCAGAGACGAAATGTCTATGAAAACCAGTACTATGAATCCTACTATATCCTTCTGGATGAACTAATTGCTACCCTGGAAGGGTGGAAGTTTTGAAATGGTTTTATAGCTTCCAGATACATCTCAGTAAAGCTCTGTGTGTATGGTAGCACAAAATGAGACCACAATAAATCATTTCAAAACTTTTCCCACCTTTAATGTGACCTATAACCTGTACAATTCAATAGAAAAACAAATTTGTTAGGGGGGAAAATATAAAAAAATAAAAATGTACAATTAGCTGGTTGTATAAGTGTGCACACACTTAAAATAATACTTTGTTGAAGCACCTTTTGATTTAATTACAGCATTCAGTCTTCTAGGGTACACACCTGCCATCAATTCAAGATACTCTGATTAACCCCAAATAAAGTTCAGATGTTCTAGTAGGATTTGCCTGACATTTACTCAGTTGCCTGCTACAGCAAAAACCATGGTTCACAGAGAGCTTACAAAGCATCAAAGGGATCTAATTGTTGAAAGGTATTAGTCAGGAGAAGGGTACAAAAAAATTTCCACAGCATTGGATATACCATGGAACACAGTGAAGACAGTCATCAAAAAGTGGAGAAAATATGGGACAACTGTGACGTTGCAAAGAACTGAATGTCCCTGCAAAACTGATGAAAAGACAAGACAAAAACTGATCAGAGAGGCTGCCAAGAGACCTACAGCAACACTGAAGGAGCTGCAGGAATTACTGGCAACTACAAGTTGTGTAGTACATGTGACCACAATCTCCCATATTTTCCATATGTCTGAGCTATGGAGTAGGCTTGCAAGATGGAAGCCTTTTCTTACACAGAAAAACACCCAGGCCCAGCTAAAATTTGCAAAACAACAAATCAAGTCTCCCAAAAGCATGTGGGAAAATGTATTATGGTCTGATGAGACCAAGGTTGAACTTTTTGGCCACAATTCCAAAAGGTACGTTTAGCCAAAAACAACACTTAGCATCACCAAAAGTACACTGTCCCCATGGCAAAGCATGGTGGTAGCAGTATCATGCTTTGGGGTTGCTTTTCTTTGGCTGGAACTGGGGTGTTAGTCAAGGTGGAGGGAATTATGAACAGTTCCGAATACCAGTCACTTTTGGCCCAAAACCTTCAGGCGTCTGCTAGAAAGCTGAAGATGAAGAGGAATTTCACCTTTCAACATGACAATGACCCCAAGCATGCATCCAAAGTAACAAAAGAATGGCTTCACCAGAAGGAAATTAAATTTTTCAAATGGCCCAGCCAGAGCCCAGCCCTAAATCCAATAGATAATGTGTGGGCTGATCTGAAGAGGGCTGTGCACAAGAGATGCCCTCACAATCTGACAGATTTGGAATGCTTTTGCAAAGAAGTCCAGGCCAACATGAAGGGACTCTGGCTTACAAAGTTCACAGATGATTGCAAGTTGGTTGCTATTATTAACTCCCCAAGTGATGCTGACATCCTACAGAAAGGCCTCAATGAGACCAACGACTGGTGTCAGAACTATGGCCAAGCTCAATGCCACAAAAAAATGTGTCTTCATCCCCTTTGGGAAAAACTCAGTTCCCTTGAATTACCACATTGATGGTAGCCCACTGAACACAGAAGGCGTTATAAGAGATCTGGGAACACAGGTTGACAGCAACCTCTCTTTTGACCACCATGTTGCCACTGTGGTCAGAAAATCCTTTTATGTGGCACATCTCATTACTAAGGGTTTTGCATCCAGGAAGAAAGAGGTCATTGTCTCCCTCTACTCTTCCCTGATTAGGCCAATCATCGAGTACAACTCCCCATTTGGCATGTACCTCACTAGACACCTGCAACAACCGGAGAGGTCACAAAAGTACCTCACAAAGAGGTTCCTAGGCCTTAAGCACTTGTCCTATATGGACAGACTCAAAAAACTCCAACTATTCTCTGTCTCATATCGCTTACTTAGAGGCTATCTCTACTTGACTTACAAAGCCATTTTTGACCCAGCTCTGTTAAAAAAGCTACATCTAAAGAAATCACAATCCCTCCACACCACATGCTCCAGAGACCTCAACCTCATTACCACAATCAACAGAACATGCTGGAGGGAAAGGTTCATAACCCAGAGACTGCCCTTGCTATGGAATAGACTACCCATACATGTCAAGCAGAGCACCTCACTGGCCCTCTTCAAGAGAAATCTTGATGAGTGGATAGGAAATAGAAAATTCACCCCGGGGATCACTCCAGTAACTCTACTCGACAGAGGCACTAGGAACTAAGGTTGGGTGGCACAATGCTAGGGTAATCTTATGGGCTAGGCTTGTAAAGGCTCCAGGGCCATTAGCCTAGTAGACACCTATGAACCTAAGAGTGGGAAAATATTGCCAAGTCAAGATGTGCCATGCTGATAGACTTCTACCCAAGAAGACTGAATACTGGAATTAAATCAAAATGTGCTTCAACAAAGTATTAGTTTAAGGGTATGCACACTTATGCAACCAGCTTATTGTACATTTTTTTATTTTTCCCCTAACAGATTTGTTTTTCAATTGAATTGTACTGGTTATAGGTCACATTAAAGGTGGGAAAAGTTTTGAAATAGTTTATTGTGGTCTCATTTTTTATATCACAAAATCCTGGCATTTTAACAGGGGTGTGTAAACATTTTATATCCACTGTATGCGATGTCATTCTGTAATCCAGCATTGAAATGATGTTTTTATACTAGATGAGACAGCAGTCTCAGGGCAGTCTGTTTTTGATACCTGACAAAGTAGGAAGACTACTTACCCACTTCATCTTGCCTTGCTCTAGTAAGTGATCTAGGGGAAAGTACTTCTTTAGATCAGTAAGGAAAATATATTGAGATTAGTTAAGTACTGTTTTTCTGTATCTGTGTGCATCAATCCATCTGTGTTATTTTTAATATTTCCTGTGATTGAAACTCTTTTGTTTATTGTAAATAGATACTTAGTATTGCAGATTCTTTTATTATTTATTATTAAATATATTTAAACTTTTCATTGTGGCTGGCATTTTAGAGAATATTTTAACCTTTGAGAGTACTTATATTTCTTTGGTGACACTGTGGCTGCTCCTGGAAGCCTTATTTCACTGGTCAAACACTACCATTTGCATTAGTATTAACTTTACTCAGTATAATTGGGTACCCTTGTAAGAGCATTAGAGTAGCTGGCTTTGCAGTGTTCTGGTGGTGGTGAAACTACCTTATAGCCTGGGCATAGCTGATATATCAGGAATAGCCTTTCCCAGGTGTGTGTGTGTGTGTGTGTGTGTGTGTGTGTGTGTGTGTGTGTGTGTGTGTGTGTAAAAATCAATCTCAAAAAGTGTGCATGTCAGCTACTTGAAGCAGGGACACAAAACACTGGTTTCACAGAGAGGATAGTGGAGGACTTGGCTTGGAACACTTGACTGAGGATTCAACTCTATGACTGTGCTAGTGGGGAGTCTTATTGGGGGCTGGAGAGAGAGAGGAACCCCCCCCCCGACTGAGTGTGTTCCCTGTGACACTGTGGGAAATTGGGCTTGGTAAAGAGAACTGCATCTGGAAATAGTGTGTGTGTGTATCTATTTTTGTTCTAAATGAACGTCCCTCTCCAGTGTCAGTGGTGAGGATTCAGGCTCCTTGATTACTGGCCCAGAGTAGGGGCATCACATCGATATCTGTATCTATATTTATATCTATATGTATGTCTATATCCATCTATCTATGCATACATATATATTTCTGTATGAAATGAAATGCAAGGCTGTAGCATTCAGAGTTTGTTTAGCTATTTAGCTGACCTTTTAAGGTAAACAACAAAAGTAATAAATATATATACTGTTAAGACTGACAGGCTTAAGAAGAGAGATTAACAATCCATGTGTTATATATGGCGTAGGACACTCAAAATTCAAGTCTGGAGGACAAAATTTATTTCTCCAAACACTGCTTAAGCAGGCAAAATAGGCTTTAGAGTCCACTTAATAAGAATGTTTTTGTTGAAATCATACAGTTTAACCATGTGCAGTTTAAATGTTAAAGGCAGAAATCAAAGCAATCAATGATCCAGCAGCTATGGGTTTAAAATGTATATATATATATATATATATATATATATATATATATATATATATATTCCCATTACCTCCGACATGTACAATCCTGAGTCATTCTCCAAATCCACATTATGTAGCTTAGTGATCATTACAGTTACACAGAGGAACATAGAACATAACTATATCATAGTAATAGTACAGCAGGAATTTTAGAGTTTATCAGACTGAATGTATTTAGCCTTAGAAGAGACTTGAAATGATGACATGTCTAGATTTGAGTGGGCATTGACCCTTGATGCTTCAGATATGCAGTTACTTGTAGGCCCAGCCTACCCAGTTAAAAATGCTGAAGGATTGCTGATGGTCTACAACCAATTATTATGAATCTAAAACCCATAATTTTGTGCTGGGGGTTAAAATACTGACTTTTACATCTTTTTAATGTACCGTTTAGTGTAACACAGTGTGAATTGTGTGAAGAATTTTCACAGACCTATAGTGAGAAGTTACAGGGCATTGCCTAGATAATATGCCTTAATTATCAAATGGCAGTATGTAAAAGGGGAGCAAACTGGAGGACTAAAATCAGGATGTTAGTTCTTCCCTTACAGGATAATATGAAGGAAGGCCCTGGAAACATGGAGTGTGAGAGGCCAGTCAGTGCTAGCATGTGGTGTATACCTAATGGACTTATATATTTACAGAGATGAAAGTTGCGCATGGGAGAGGTTTGCAGCCTTGGACTTTCTTTTTCAAAAGTCATTCTGTATCCTGGAGGGGCTGTTTGTGTTGAACACTGTTGGTGCGAAGTAACTCATGGTATTGTTTATTCTGCTTCAAACCAGAAACCAATAAGGCAGTTAGTTTTGTTTGGTTAGGTTTTACAGTGTAGATTACTGAATAAATGCACTGTCTCTTTGAATTTACAAAAATAGAGATGGATGGATAGATAGATAGATAGATAGATAGATAGATAGATAGATACTATGTTCACCTGAAATGTTATAGCACTGCTGGGGGATAGAAATGTGTACCACCAAAACTAATGACCAAATGTATTAAATTTTACTGTTTTAGATCAACCCTCCACTTCATTTCTTGGCCATAAGAAATACAACCTGCGTCACTTGTATAGTTGTGATTTAATAAATTTGTTTATACAAAAGAAAAAAATACAAATATTTCACTGTGAAAGAAACTCTAAAATGCTTAAAAAAGGCTTATCAGCAGTTACACAATCTTAAATCTGGTAGGTTTATCATGCATCATTTAACATTTAGCTGGACTTAATGCTTGAAGACATATTACTACTAATAATTATTTAATGAGTCAAACTGCTAATTCTGTTCAAAATGCTAAGCAATACTAATGAGTCATATGAATATTAATTTGTACCTGAGTAGGATGCCAGACTTTTACAAAATATACATGTTCACTCAGTAAATATAGTTTGTAGGTCTCTGGGAATCTGCTTTGCTATAATGTGATCTTTAACATGTATGGATGCCCCCACCATACCTCTCAGTGGGTCTAAAGGCACAGTAGGTACAAAACTCTGGTATAGAGGGAATGCTTTCTGCAGCTTTAAACCAAGTTTCAATAATAATGCACACATGAATATGCTCCAAATGCAGAAGGGCTTCAAGATCTGTCAATTTGTTATTTAGACTCCAAGCTTTGAGCAGCACCTCACTGATGTTGTTTGGTACTTTATTTGTTATATTTTTTAGATTGCCAGATCCATTAGCTGGACTTTACCTGAAGTAGGCACTATGGGGACAGCAAAGGCTTTAAGGCAGTGTGTAGAAGCCCTGGAATGAGAGGTGTGAGCTGTACTTGGCAGAGTAAATAGGGATACTCAGATGTTCCTCCCATGCTGACATATAGTGAATCCCTCTTGAATTGTTGAAATCAGTCATCTTTTTCTTGTACCTTGACATCACTCTTGGTGAAGGTAGTGTTCTGCTCAGTACCGTAATCTTTCCTGCATTTGTGGCATGCATGGAGAGCTCCAAAATGTCTTTCTGCATATCCCTTAGGGTATTGCGCACTAGGTCGTTTACACCCACATCAACCACTTGTTCATCTTGAGGGCCCTTGAAATGTTGGAGATCTTGATACTTGAAGGACAGCTCACCATCACACTATTTTTGTCCAGCCTTGTGAGAGTAGACTCTGTGTGTCTTACCATGGATTCACCAATCAACAGCACATGTTTATTAGTGTACTTGGTTTCATCTTCTTGGACTAAACAAAGCTATATTTTTCTTCTTTTTAGTACAAAGCTTTGTAAATATCTCTTTATAGGTTTGTAAATAGTTATATACCAATGTACAGTTGGTTAATAAAATTATTGGTAGTCTTTCATAAGTTTTAGAGATGAAGACAAATAAATAGCTGCTTACTCATGTGAAGCTATCATGGAATGAACTAGAACATTTGATGTTATGAAGTTTGTGTTGCTTAGAAGAAAAAGCCTTGATACAGAAATGTTGTCCCTCTCTGCGGATTCATGCATCATACTGCAGACATAGTATGCATGTATGATATAGGTACTTAGGTTGTTACTAGGCTAATGATAACTAGCACCCTTACAAACCAAGTTATGCATCCCACACCATTTGAGTCCTGAGTATCATAGGTGGCTATATTTGGAGGGAGGGGCTCATGTTAGTACAAAGGTAGTTATGGATATGTATGTGGGGGGGTAGTAAGGATAATACTTTTCTTATTGATGGCCTCTGTCCATAAGGGACATAGGGGCTAGACTGGGGGTAAAGGAACAGAAGTACATCAGATAAGATAAGAGGAGATTCCAGGAGCAGTAAGGACTTAAAGAATACTTCTTTCTCCATGCTCTGACAAGCAGATGATAATTATGATATCATCCAGATTAACTTTTCCTTCTGGTTAACCAAAAGCACTTCTCTGCCTTAAAAAGCAGCACCCAAGCAGTATAACTAAATATGTGGGATGGAGAGTGAGCAAAGATGAAGCCTCGGTAAACTGTTCTTCCAGCACTCTATTATACTAGAAATCCTCAAACTGGAAGACATTTCCAGACTGTCCAGAGTTACTGCTATTCTTTGCTCACTGTTTGCTGCAGCCAGGCTACTTTAAGTTAAGTCATCATAAAGCTTTCATTTTACAACCGACATTCATCAGTAAATAATACTTAACATTTTAATACAGCTCCACACAAAATAGATTTCTCTTCAGTGTTTGCTTTTAAATATGCTGTACTTCATTTCTTATCACCCTAGTTATACATGTAATTTTTCTGGTTGTCAGTTTTGGATAGAGGTGACTGTTATTTACCTGTGGGGGTAGGCCCCAATACACATGACCCTGATTTGGATAAAGTAGGTTTAGAAAAATGGATGGACATCTGCTATCACCTGGCATTACATATATAGGACCGCAACATGTGTTTGAGGTCAGTACTTTTGCTATATTTGGTGTCACCTAAAACAGAATGTGACTAACATTAGTACATATGCATTCTAGCTCACGAAAATCTTCTTTTGCAAGCAGAGGTATGGCTAGGGTTTCTGTAATTGTATACTAGCTTCCATAATATAGCCCCTCCAAGTGTAGCCTAGCCAGCCACTTCATTTAGGACACTAATGGCGAACCTATGACATGCATGTCAAAGGTGACACGCCAGCGTTCACCAACACCCAAGTTACCAAAAAAACTGCTTTTGCATTAATTGCATGTATGAAGTACGTTGAATTATTTTGTGACAGGGGCCAGTTCAACAACACTACTGCAGAAGTAAGGAAGTTGTTAACCTCAAAGACTATTTCAGTGTACTGTCTCGATACAGTCTGCAAAGGGCAGTGCTAACCTAGTTTTCTCTTTCCGGTTTATACTTCTGCAAATGGCAACTAGTCTGCATTTCTAAGCATGTGCTGTTTTACATTCCTCTCAAATGTTTCTCTTAATCTGTCCTAAAACTAGTGACTTTTTACACTTAATAGGTTCATAGGTTCATAGGTTCATACTAGGCTATCTGCCCAAGGGCATTTACAAGCCTAGCCCATAGTTTTGTGGCTTACGCCACCCCTTTAGTATGGGGAACTATACCCATTATTTTGCTGTGCCTCTGTCGAGCAGTGACACTGAGGTAATCCCTGGGGTATATCTGCGATCTCCCATCCATTGGTCAAGATTTCTCTTGAACAAGGCCAGCGAGGTGCTCTGCCTCACATATACCGGGATTTTGTTCCACAGCATAGGGAGTCTTTGGGTGATGAATCTATCCCTCCAGCACGTCCTATTAATAGCCGTGTCGAGGTTTAAGTCTCCGCCCTTGTGGCTCTGATGGATCTAGATTTTTGAGGTGAAGCATATTCATCAAATCTGGGTTTGACATGGCCTTGTATGTTAGGCAAAGGTCACCTCTGAGCAAGCGGTGCGACTGAATAGAGCTGGAGTTCTTTCAGTCGGGCAGCATAGGACAGATTTTTGAGACCCTTTATCCTTTTGGTGAGGAACTTTTGTGGCCTCTCCAGCTGCTGCAAGTGTCGGGTCAGATACATTCCGAATGGGGCATTGTACTCAATCATTGGTCTGATGAGTGATGAGTAGAGGGAGACAATGACCTCCCTTGATCTAGATGAGAATCCCTTCATGATAAGGTGGGCAGTGTAGAAGGTCTTCCTAACTACTTTAGCTACATGGGTGTCGAATGACAGACTACTATCAACCTGGGTCCCCAGGTCCCTGATAACTTCTTCTGTGCTCAGTGGATTGCCACCTATTTGGTAGCTAGGGGTAACCTTGTTTTTCCCGAAGGGTATGACTATGCATTTTTTGGCATTTAACTTTAGGCCATGGCTCTGGCACCAGTTATCCGTTTCTGTGAGACCCTTCTGAAGGATATCTGTGTCAGATGTGTTTTCTACTATGGCGCCCAGTTTGCAGTCATCTGCAAACTTTGTCAGCCATAACCCTCCTGTGTTTGCTTGTACTTCGGAGAAGTAGATGCCAAACAAGAGTGGGCCTAGGACTGAGCCCTGTGGGACACCACTTGTGACAGGCTTTGAGTCTGACATGGCGCCAGCAACTCTGACCCTGTGGGTTCTGTCACTCAGCCAGTTTGCAACCCATCTTGTGATGTATGGGTTAATATTTAAGCTGATGAGTTTTTCAATGATACCTGAATGGGGTATTGTATCGAAGGCCTTCGCCAGATCGAGGTAGGCTGTATGGACTGCCTTTCCCTCATCAATGGCTTTGGTGACTGTTTCAAAAGTCAACCAAGTTTAAAAGGCATGATCTGCCTTTGACAAAGCCAAACTGGGTTGGATCCAAAGTCTGCAAATTCCCTATGTCTTTATTTATGAGGTCCATTATGATCCTCTCCATGGCTTTGCAGATAAGGCTTGTCAAGCTAATGGGCCGGTAATTTCCAGGGTCGGTGGAGGCACCGCCTTTGTGAAGTGGGACCACAGTTGCAGTGCGCCACTCCCTGGGTACGTATCCAGAGGTAAGGCTCTGATTAAACAGCTGTCCTAGCTGTGGGTTTAATTCCTCATTGAGTTTGTGGAGCACACAGCCGAGGACACCATCAGGTCCCATGGATGCTGTGTTTTTTGCTTTGGAGAGAGCAGTTCTCACTTGGGCATTGGAGATGTTTGGGAGGCTGCAATCATTTGGTATAGATATCTCTCCTTTTGGGGGGGAGGGGGGGGGGAGTTTGCACTGAACCTGTCAGCCAGTATGTTGGCAATGTCCGTAGGATCAGTAATCTTCACATCATTTTGAACTAGTTCTGAGCATATCTGGGAGTTTCCTCCCAGGTTTCTAACATAGCTAAAGAAGGCCTTATGATTGTCTTTTGAGTCTTTAGCTATTTTTCTCTCAAAATTTGCTTTGGATGATTTTATGAGAGCTCTTAGTTTTTACTTATAGTGATCAAGGGTGTCTTACCTTTTAAGGATTTTGCTCTATCTTGTAGTAGCTTCCTCCTTTTGTTGTAGAGTTTGTTTATGGCTGGGGTCCACCAGACTGGACGCTTGCCTTTGGTACAGAGAGTCTTTGTTTTGCTTGGGATTGCCTTATCCATGCAGTCCTGCAGGTGCTTGTAGAAGGCATTTGTAAGTGATTCAGCGGCATGTGTACTGTTTTCCGCTCGGGGGCCTTAAAGGAGACCACACTAGTCTTTAGAAGTGTGAAGTCGGCTTTCGAGAAGTTCTTTACTGTGGTCTTTTTGATTTCAGGTGGGGGTGGGATGAGGACCTCCAGCGAGATTAGTTTGTGATCTGATCTCACCAGTGAGGGGTATACTTCCGGTGTTGAACATTGTGCTCCCATGTTCGTGATGATGAGGTCAAGTATGTTATCTCCTCTTGTGGGGATGGTAACTAGTTGTTCCATGGCATTTGAGTTTATGAATTCCAGGAACTTTTGGGCTAGGGTGTTTGGGCTTGAGTAGTGTTCCCAGTCTATATTAGGGTAGTTGAAGTCACCTAGTATGATGGTGTTTGTTGATACATTTATCCCCTCTAGTGTTTTCAGGAAGGCCATGTGAGGTTCCTGAGTTTGTGAGGGTGGCCTGTAACATGCTACAATTTGCAGAGCAGTCTTGCCTATGGTTAATTGCACCTGGATGGTCTCCGATGCATCGTGCGTTGCAACCAGTCTTGAGGTGTGGGAGTCCTTGATGAATATGGATACACCCCCTCCTTTCTTGGTATTGTCCTGATTTTGGGGCCGGAACGCATGATATGAGGTAAAACCTGATAGTGCTGGGGTGCTCTCAGGAGCCTTGAACCAGGTTTCTGTCACAGCACAGACATCGATGTTCTCCATACTGAGAAGGGCCTCGAGTGTGTGCATTTTGAGATTCAGACTTCTGGCATTGAGCAGCATTACCCTTAGGTTTTTTTCCCTTCTTGTGCTCCAGGGTGGTAGGTTTTGAATTTGAGCCTTGCCTAAAAAAGGCACTATGGGGGTGGCAAGAGCCTTTGCCAATATCCGGAATCCCAGGGGTGACAGGTGCAAGCCGTCCCTTGCGAAGCAGCGTGGCTTGTCCAGCATGTCATCCCAGGCAGACAGACACTGGATCCCCTTTGAATGACACCAGTGTTTAAGCCAATTGTTAAAGCTGATCATCTTATCTCTGTATTGTGGCATCATTCTTGGTGAAGGTAGGATACTGCTCAAGGTCAGGGTCATACCTGCCTGGGCTACATAATCAGAGAGCTCCTCGATGTCTCTTTTCATGTAGTCCAAGGAGGTACGTCTCAGGTCGTTTACACCAGCGTGGACAATGACTGAGTTGTATTTGTACCTGCTGTTGAGAGACCTGAGTGCTTGCGTTATGTGGCGGATTCTAGCGCCCGACAGGCAGCTTACTGTGACCTTCTCCTTACTCAGTCTGGTGAGCGGGACGTCAGTGTGTCTGACTATGGAGTCACAAATGACTAGTGTGTCTGGCATTTTGTTTGGCCTTAAGGGCTGTGACTGTTTGACACTCTGACTGTGAGGTCTATGTGTTGCAGGTGATGTGTTCTGAGGTGGTGGTTGTTTGGGTGTCTGCTTTGGTGGCCTTTGCTGTTTTGGTAGATTTTTGATCAGAGCCTCCGAGTATGTCTTTGTGTGTTTATGTGTATGATTTGAGGTTGTGATGGTACTATGTGAGACTGGGTCTATAGTGTGTGTGGTAACCTTCTCCTCCTGACTGGTCTTGATAATTAGATTTATAGACTTATTTTACTTCAGAAAATGTATATTAATTCGCATTCATTTTTTTTTCTGTCAGTGCCTCACATTTTATTTTATTTTATTTTACATTTGTTGACCGGGCTAGTCCAGCTGGATATATGTCCATTTTCAGTGGAGGCCCGGGGAGAACAGCTCCACAAATTACAACAACATAAAAGGTCAAGACAAAGACAATAACAGTATAATTTGGTACATAAGTTTTAACAATTATAGTACAAGCCTAAGATTATATATTTTATATTTCAGTAGGAAAAAGGAAAAATTTATCTAAGAATAGATGAATAAGACTAATACATTTGTATTAGAAATGGTGTAGTACAAATCTTTATAACATATTACAAAATTACATTAACAGTACTACTAGTTTAAAACCATCCATGTCTCTTATTTGTAGATTTGTCCCTGATTCTGTTGAGATTTATCTCTGATGTTTTGAGAGCTATACTGTTTTATTTATTTTTCATTTACTTATTTTTTTATTTTTTATTTTTTTGGCGGGGTGACATACCAGCAAATTCAGGTTAGGCATTTTCTGAATTTTTGACATGCCAAACCCAAAAGGTTCACCATCACTGATTTAGGATATGTTACTTGAAAGAATAATAGTTCACTGTTTTTTCACTAGCATGATTATTAGCTTGAATAAAAGCTGCAAGAATGATATGAAATATAAAGGGTTAATTTAGAAGTAGTATAAAATGCAAAAAAATAGTAAGTGTGCTGGCAAGCATATATAGCTTAGTTAGAGTGTTTGGCATCCATGTAAAGGAGTATGTTATTGAGAAACAAAGTTTGTAAAAATAACTGCGCAGATGGCAGCTGGAAGGACATCAACAAAGTAAAGAGATGTAACATCAAGTTTCAGATAGTGCTGGAACACCACATTTCAGATAATGCAAGACTGAGTTTCCATGGATCATCTAACTACAAAGAACCAATGACAAGGGAACAAAGGAAAACTGTTATACAAAGAATGAACTGTTATACATCAGACTCTGAGAAAAGATATCAAATCTTTTGGTATAAATGTGACTGTGCATAAACAAGCTTTGAGTATTTGACATAGAGAGCTGACAGCATCTGTGTTACATGCTTGTAGATCTGAAAAGAAAAATGTGATAGTAAAGCGTATTAACTGAAACAGTTATCTTCGTGTATTTATTGTACTCAGTACAAAACAGTAATAAGACTAGTTGATTACAATAAATAGTTAAATGAATGGTGGTATGCATGCATATAAATGCAAGTAACAGCAAGAAACAAACAAAAAAGATGTCTTATCATTTTTCATTACTGAACAGCATAATTTTTTTTTAAATACTGAATATAGTACATTTTATTTAATTGACAGTCTCTATTTTGCAATAGTGGGACATGAGCTGTGTCGTCTACATTGTACATATATACACTCTTGTCTCTTTCTGAAACATCTGTGACATATGCTTAAGCATCTAAATTGTGTTTTGAGACTTTTTATTTTAATGTTCGTTTTGGTGCATGTTTAATGTTTGTGTTAAATAATAGCATAAAATTATACAGTTCGCTGTCCCATTCTGTGGCCATGTGAGTGTTAGAATACAGCATTTTTGTAAAAACACGTTGGTCCAATACAAGGTATTATATCACTCCTGTATTACAGTGTTATCACACAGCAATGTGCATGTATTCTTTCTTGCCATGCATTTCAGCATTTCGGCTCTGTCTCAAAAAAGTGAAGTGAGGTTAAAACCATGGTGTACAAATTAAGTTTTAAAGAGGCAAGATTTTGTCCAGCACAAGTACACTTCTTGTCCAAACTTTAAATGCACAATTACTATTTAATTAAATATGTTATAATAAATAAATTACAAATACATAAATATTAAAAGGGTAAAAGTGAAGCATCAAGAAAGATAACTGTGTACAGAGTGAAATATTATATTACCAGCTGTTCATCTGAAAACTACTAATGTAGTCATTTTAGTGTATGTACTGCATTTTTAGTTATGTATTTATAACATATGCTATAGGGAAAAGGGTCAATTAATATATAGTTATGTGACTTTTGGGAGGAGGTTGTCAACTTTCTAGCAGTTTGTGCACATTTCAGAAGATTCTAACTGCACTTCTGCTTTCTCATTCATTCATTCATACATATATACATTCATTGTCTTATTACCTACTTAATTCAATGTGGGGTTGCTAGAGAGCCAAAGTACCCTAAAACATAAACATACACACACACACACACACACACACACACACACACACACACACACACACACACACACACACACACACACACACACACACACACACACACACACACACACACACACACACACACACACACACACACACAAACTCACGCACACACACACACACACACACACACACACACACACACACTGAAAACATTAAACGTTCATCATGGGAATCATATTCCAAGACACATAGCCTCTTAAATTTAAGTTCCACTGATAAGAATGCAATTGTCCCAAAATGTTGCATTCAGATGGTAAGAAAAGCCTTCATTAGCAATATAAGACTCAGATGTACAATGAAGTAAGATAGCAGGAGTGTTTTGTAAGAATGAATGTTTTAGGAATGATTTTCCAGTGTCAGCAAAGTGGAAAGAATAACTAAAACTACAATCAGTACTTCACTGAGTAACATTGATTTATAATGGATGGTGCAGTGGTGCAGTGGTAATGTTGTCACCTCACAGCAAGAGGTTCTCTGGTTCAATTCTTGGCTGGGTGCCTTCTGTGTAGAGTCTGCATGTCCTTCCTGCATTCATATGGGTTTTCTCTGGGTGCTGTAGTTTCCTCCCATGTTACAAAGACATGTGCCTGGAGCATTTCTCCCTGGGCCACTGCTGAAAATTGACTCATTCTAAGTGGGGCTTTCCCAGTTAACAAATGTTAAATGAAAAATAAATAGAATGTTTGGCTAAAGTTCTTGAAAAATTCCTGTAAGGGAGCAATTTCTGGATGATAAAACCTACAGCATCTATCTTTCCTGAAATATCACAAAACTTCTTATTTTAAAACATTTTACTGTGCTAAATACTCCCCATACATACTCTTTAAGAGCCAAAGACTTCATGTGGCCTGTAGTGATGAGATTTCTAGACACCCACCCCCATATACACAGATACATACACTCGCGCACTGTTGAGTGCAAACACACACACATACCCCACACACACACAATCTACTGCCAATTATGACGATCGCCTAGCTGGGCACAGAGATGACATGAAGACTTCTTTGGTACTCCTCTCAGAAACTAAAAAGGAGAACCAGATGCTGTGAAACAAGAACTCTAACCACTGCTCCACTGTACCAGCCACTATTTGTGGTTTTAATTTTATGTAAAAGCTTTGACTTTTTACTCAGAGTGAATGCAGAAGGCAGGTTTCTAAAGTAGGAGAATGTGTGCATGTTGTTGTATTGTCATGTCACGGCATATAGGTCTGTTTTCAGGTGCACGGGATTTTGGAATTGTGTATCATAGTAAAACAGCATGATGACTATGAGAATGTAAATATTTTCTTTAGTAACATGTTCTGTTTTGACATATGTTTCAACCTGTGAGATATCTATGCTGCATATGTCCATTTTCTAACAGCAGTAGCCCATTCAAATTGCAAGAAGCCTACAGTAGAAAAGTACTAAAATATGTAACGATATGTGTTCCTTAAACCATATTGTCAGCGACAGTTAATATTTATTTATTTATTTATTTATTAACCAATTTATTTAGTTAATTTGTTATTTTACCGGGATTCTACATTAATCACGATAGACCATTTGCAGGCACAACCAGGTTAATAGAATTTATCATTGTAGAATGAGAAATAATAATGACATTTTACTACTTTATGCATTAGCAATCGCCATGTGCCTGGTACAGGGAATGGTATTCATGATATCTAGGCAATTTAATTCTTTCAGAGCATTTCTTGTAGGAAGCAACTGCTCCACTGTCCTCTAATGTGTAAGTAGTACAAAATGCCTGTCAGTAGCACTGGTCTGTTCATTTTCTGAGGTAAGACTGCTTTTAATTACTGGTTTATTACTTGTGAATTGCCAATATTTATTGAGATAGCATTCTGCATGTGATATGTTAAGTGCGTCAATAGCATGGTTATAATATCCACTATAACTATAACAGTTCTATATACAGAGCAGAAGAAGCAACTTATGGATTTATACATTTATGAGATTTATCTTCTGGTACTAGTTAACAGTCCCCCCACCCACAGTGGGGTGCACTGTGCTTACAATAATGAAGAAAAACGCTGTGACTAAAGGAAGTAGATTTTGATGCCTGTCATTGAAGAAATTATTCTAAATGAGATCTTCATGAGGCCCCATAGTGTTGTCATTTTTTTAGTCTTAAGAGTTCTTTCTTCCAGAGTACTGGAAGAAAGTTGTCAGTTTCCCTGTCTTTCTGCCTTATTCTGCATAAAATTATTTTTCTTCCACTAGGAGGATTTACAGCCTGCAAAAATATATATATATTTTTCAGTGGAGACAATATATATATATATATATATATATATATATATATATATATATATATATATATATATATATATATATATATATATCTATATATGGATCACCTTTAAAACCTCGAACCCGCGTTTGCCCGACACATTAATGACCGACACGAAAAGACCGACAACAAAAAACGCCGACAACGCAAAACACCGAAAACCATTACACCAACACACTACACGTAAACAACACAGTACACTACATAACATATGCACTATCCCTAACCCAAACCCTAACCCTAAGGTCCGACACTACCGCACACTTACCCTACCTGCACCCTAACCCTAACTCACTTACCCACCCCTAAACCCACAGTCCCTCACTATCGCACACACACCCTACCTGCACCCTAACCCTAACTCACTTAACCCACTGCTAACCCACAGTCCCTCACCATCGCACACACCCTACCTGCACCCTAACCCTAACTCACTTAACCCACCCCTAACCCACAGTCCCTCACCATCGCACACACACCCTACCTGCACCCTAACCCTAACTCACTTAACCCACCCCTAACCCACAGTCCTCACTATCGCACACTTACCTGTCCGCTCCCTAACACTAAATCCCTCACTCGATCGCACACTTACCGAGTCCGTCGGGTTCTCACCTTGTCGGTCATCTGCGTTGTCGGTATTCTCGTCCCGTCGGATTCCGTGTCGGGCAAACGCGATTTCGAGATTTTAAAGGTGACCCATATATATATATATATATATATATATATATATATATATATATATATATATATATATACACACACATACTAACACCTTTCAGTGTCCCTAGGCTTGCGAGATTTACCTTCCACACAGTATCGAAAGTTGTTGGTTTCCCTTTCTCTGTCATTCTGCTTAAAATTATCTTTCTTCCACTAGGATGATTTGCGTCCCACAAAAAATATTTTTAAGTGCAGACAAGATATAGGCTGACACATTTGGGTGCCACTAGCTAAGCTGCTGAAACCATCTGTACCACTACGCCTGCAGCCAGTGCTTCTGCTAAAGGAAAAGGACACTTTATTTGTTAATGTACTTCAGGCTTCTTAAAGTAATTAAATCTCGATATGTATGCCTTTGTTACCCATGACCAGCTTGTCTTGGCTTTACTTTATGCTTTCTGACCCATGAGCAACTTTTGTTTAACCTGATAAAGTGTTCTGTTGAGTTACTCACATTATATTAATAAAAGCACTGACACTGCTGTTTGAACTTTCCCTTAACTCCATTGTTACTAATTGTTTTTCTTGGACTAATACCTCTGTCTGAGAGGGGTTCCACACTGCTCCATATACCCTCGCTGCACTCAGGCTCACTACACTCCTCTACCCTACCCCAAGTGCCACCCACCCCTAGTTATCGAAATTTATACTGCACATATCCCCTCCCCTTCCTCATTCCTATCACCTCATCTTCCTACTAGCCTAAACAATCCATGCTACTACCTCATTATCCAATAGCAGTCACCCAAGCAATTTACCTCCATACTTATTCTTCTCTACTACTCTTAATTTAACTTACTCTTCTCTATTGTAATAGCATTACAGTCTATACTGTTTTATTCTCCCTTTCCCCTTTTACAGTATTCATCTTCTTCCTCAGTAAGTCCTTCTTTTAGAATATTGACCCAAAATGTAAGGCCTACAAACCTTTTATTATACACCACTTAATAATCATCTTCCTAATGCTTCCTCTAATTTACAGTTTCACCGTACTACACATATGCTTCACTTTACATTTCTCTAACTGATTATTTTCTATTAAAATCTCACTTTTCTCCATCCTCATAATAAGGGACCAGGCTACCTGGAATTTTCAGCAAACCCATTCCACTCTCATATTTTTGTCCCCTCTTACCTTCTTTCCTTCTTCTTTAGCAATATTCCTTTTCATTAAACTATAATCTCCCTTAAGTACTCCATAGTCTTCTCTAGCTAACATGTCATGCTTTCATCTCCATATATCTACTATTCATTTTATAACATCTTACTGCCTACCAGGTACTCTCACATTTTATTCACACTCACACCCTACCAGCCCCCTACCTAAAGGCAGGCTAAATCCTCCTTCATACCTATTTCCTCAAATTTATTTAATGTCCGGTATGTTCATCTTCTCAAATACAAAACATCTAACCATTCAGTTTACTTTGACATATTCTGGAATAAGTTCAAGTTCATATACTTTATAAAAACTAACTAATCACAGTCTGCTCTTCTCTAAAATAACTATTTATGGTGATATTCATCCCATTCCCATCAGTCTCATCCATTTAACCCTCTTCTACCTCTAAATCCTGTACAATCCCTGCAAACCTTCTTACCTCCATTAGCATTCATAATATTCTAAACAAAGTTACAGACCTACAAGCATGGCTTCTTCAATACTCACCAGACATTTCTGCATTACAGAATCATGGCTAAAACCTCATATAAATGATTCTGAAATGCTATCCCCTCGCTACAATATAATTTGATGTGACAGACTAAACAAAAAAGGAGGAGGCACTGCAATTGTGTACACCTGTCTAAGTTTCTTACCCTTCAAACCTAACATATCAACCTTCCAACATGCAGAACATTTTATTTCTCTTCTCAGTGTTAATAAACAGATGAAGCTACATATAGTTTCCCTCTACATACCACCATGTAATAATATTAGCTCATTTGAAGAAATTCTGTGCTGGATAACTACAAATATTATTACTGAAACCATTATACTATATGAAGTTAACAATGACTGTCTATCTGTGACATCTAACGCTCAAGCTATTATTTTTAACTTGTATGGGTTCAAATGGCTAATCTCTTCTCCTACCCAACTCAAAAAAATCAAATCATAAAAATTCTGTTCTCTTCTGTATACTTGTCTTAGAGCCAAGCAAGTAGGCTTACCTACTTGCCTTACCTGCTTGCTTTAGTGGCCATGACCCTATATTCGCCAATATAGAAATCATCCACTAGCTAAAAAGGCATCGATATATAACTATCTTAAATCTATATAACTGTCATCCTGACACTCAGTAATTTACTGAAATCCTTTAACTGGTCTCCACTCAAAATTCTACCCCTAGACAAAGCCGTTAGCAAATTCAAGAGTATTTTCACGATTATTTTAAATATTCTTGCCCCCAATAGAAATGAAAGAGTAAAAACTACTCAAATTTCCTGGCTGGCTCATTCAACTAGAATTCACATGCAAAACTATGATAAAACATGGAAACAATGGCATAAAGTTAAAATTCCAAAAATCTTACATCTACACAAAGAGTTGCATATCCTCACCAAGAAGCTAGTTTACCTACACAAAAAATTATTACACAGATTCCAAGCTAATCGCAAAAAACCCAAAGACATTCTGGAGCTCAGTTAAGAAAATTCTTCAACCTGACTCTCCTTCCTCACCAAACTCCTATCTGGACTTATTTCCTTTTCAGAAATGGCTACCAAAATTAACATCTTCTTCACTGACATCATAGTCTCTCTTACCTCTGGCTCTTCCCAACCATTTAATCAACCACAAAATTCTACAAGCCTTGACATTCCTGTCTTTAATCTGCCGCCTGTCTCCACACCATATGTTAGTTACTAAAGAAGCTAAAATCCTGCTCTCCTGCTGATGATGATGTCCTTGTTCTGTACTTTAAGATCGCTGCAGACTCTAGTGCATACCCATCTTCAATCTCATCAACAGATCTATTCAGGACTGCCATGTCCCTGCCCTTTGGGAAAATGATTTATTATTCCCCTCCATAAAGGCAGTAACTCTTCTGAAATCTCTGATTTAGGCCAATTGCCATCCTAACCCCCCTTAGATCCTGGAAAAGTGTATTCATAAGCAACCCCTTCAGTACCTCTTCCAAAATTATCTAACCCTAACACAACATGGTTTCCAACCAGGCCATAGCACCACTACAGCTCTCCTCAACTTTTCTGGCACTATTAATAAGGCTAGAGACCAAGGACATTTTATCTCTTCTGTTTTTCTAGATCTCTCAAAAGCCTTTGACACAGTGTCACATGGAAAACTTCTAACTTAAATGTCCTGTCTTGGCCTTTCCAAAGCACATCTACTTTGTTTCTCTAACTGCCCATCTGAACAATATTAATCTGTCAAATGGCCCTATTATCTCTCTCTCTCTCTCCTTTTCTCCAAAATATGATCTATCCTCAGTCCAGTGTACTTTAACATTTTCATCAAAAACCTATATACCTCCTCTAAGTAAGCTTGCCTTAGTCAGTATGCAGATGATTCAGCTTTCATCTGCTCTTCTGACAACCAGGTGCAACAACAATCCATGACACATGATGCCTTCAACTAAGTTGAACTGTGGCTACATCAAAACCAACTTTTACTTATTCCCCCCAAAAAATAGATTACTACTATTATTCCTATGTCCTATGCCAATGTTAAGTAACTTCTACATGACTTCTTTAAACAGTACAGCTATTGAAGTAGTTACCCATACCAAATTGCTTTAAATCACCATAGATGACAACTAAAAGTTTGATCTTCACATACAAAATTGTATAAAAAATATCAAAAGCTAGGCCTGCTATATAAAGCAAAAAAAATAATTCTTACTCATTCTTGTAGAATCACTCTAGCTGACTCTTATCTTTTACTCTGTCTACTTTATGGCTCAACTGTTTTGACTAATATCCAGATCTCTCTCAAATCACAACTGGAGCAATGCTACAATAAGATAGCTGGATATGCAGCTGACCTGCCATATAAAGCTCATCACTGCTCTTCATTACACGTTCTTAACTGGTTAGAGCACCCACATCAATTAGCCCCTGCAAAACTTAACCAAACCCATAAAATACTATATAACCCCTCTACCTGCCCTTCTACATCTTCAGTACTTCATCACTATGTCCCAAATCACCCTCTGCACTTTCAAGGCAAAAGTCTGCTTGAAATCTATAAACCAAACAAAAGTATGGGACAAAAGCTATACTCACACTGCATAGTCAAACTATGGAACCCTGTACCAAATTCAGTCAGAACTATATCTTACCTCCATTTATGAAAGTCTTCTTTGAAAGAATTTCTCCCTAACTCATATTTATGCCCATGTACCTCACCTGTCTGATTTACCTCAACAAACTCATACTAATTGCTTATTATACGATCTACCCCTGCCTTTCAACAACTGCCCTCTGCCTATTCTTAAGGGGGACATATATCTATATATTTTTTTTTTTTTATTTGCTGGCATAATAGACTATACTTATAATACTTTTATTTAGATTGATTGTTGTCATCAATTGTCATTGTTTTCTGTTTTTTTTATTATTATTATTACATCACTGGTATCTCCTCATGCTTTATTGTATCCTATGTATTCTGCTGTCAGTATGTATTTATGCCTTTTTTTAATTACATCTATACTACAGTTTTATTTGATGTTATCAAACTAACTATCTGGAGCTTTTCTCCCTGGGCCTCTTCTGAAAATGGGCATTTATTACCCAGGTGGACTTTCCTAGGAAACAAATGTCAGTAAACAAATAAATAAAATAAACATGAGCTATAGACATTCTGGTCAGTTTGGGGACAAGAAATGGTAGGTCAAGTTTTTTTTTCCATTGTACACACAGGCTACCCCAGGAGTAAGAAACCAAAAATGGGTTTATTCCCCCTGCTACCTGCCAACCATCAAGCCTCCTCCTCCTGGACTCGAGACCATTCATTCCCTAACAGCTAGGAATTCCTTCTGGATCCACTGGCGTCAGAAACATCAGGAGGAGTTATCATACAGGTGGACATCATAGAGTTTTCTTCCTTACTGCCATCCCAGAAACTCAGGGTATTTGTGTTAGTCTGCCCCCCCCCAGTGGTTACATACAGAGGCTCACAATACCTCCCTATGTGGGAGCACATTTGCATCTGCCGACTGCAAATGCTAGCACCACCACCAATGGCTTGGTGAGCCTGATGCCCACCCCCTGACTGTGTATATATACCAGTCCCTCCTTTGAGGGGGCTAATGTGGTACACAGCCAGCTCTACCCCTACTTCCCCCCTAAGATGGTCATAGCCATTTCCCCTAGTCAATGATATCAAGCTTCAGGGCCACTAATCAAATGCAGGCCATCTGGGAGATAGGTGGAGCTTTTTCCCTCTGTGTTACCAGTGTAGATAAAACATCAGTGATAATGGGCGAGGAAGAGTGAGACACTGATAATCCTTTCAATAAATCTTCATTTTATTTTCTTTCCAGCTGAGTGATTGCAGAACAAGGCTACAGAAGAACTCTAGAAACCTGAAGGTCCACCTTCATTCATTCATTTTATGATACGTGCTTTACTCTGCTCAGGGTTGCAGATTTGCCAAAACCTATCATAGCAAGCAAAGTTATATGACGTAGAACCAGTCCTGGATGGGTCATCAGTTCATTACAGAATGCATGCATACTCACACACCAAATGAACCTAAAGGTGATTTGGAAGACATCCAGTCTGCTTTTCAGTATCCCTTTGAGATATATGAGAGGATATTGGAGACCTCATTGAAATGCCATTTGGACACAGAGAGGTCATGCAGACTGTACAGAATTTACCCTGTTCAAGAGCCAAGCCAGAGAAGCAAACAGGTACTATGAGGAAGCATTACTAACCACTACACATTGTGTTGCTGAGTCTGACAATGAAAATCATGTGATCACTTCTACCACTTCCTGGACAAATGATAGCATGAATTCAAAGCAATAAGGTTACCAGATAAACCAGACACTAAATATTTCTCCCACTCTCTCTCTCTCTCTCTATATGTGCATGTGTGTGTGTGTGTGTGTGTGTGTGTGTGTGTGTGTGTGTGTGTTAACTAGGCAAGCCGACTGGATACAAGTATCCCTTTTTGAGGACAGCCCAGACACACTGTCTGGTTAAGTGATTTGCTACTACTAACGTAGTAGAGAAATGTAGGTTTATGGACTCAAACTCTGGACTACAGGAAGTAGTTTATTTACAAGTGATAGCCTTAATTAATCTAACTGCTAGAGTATTTCAGTATGTTGGCAAATGTAATTGATTTTGAAAGAAGGAATGGGGTACCCTAGCTAAACTTGCAGTAAATGCCACATTGTTCTACACATACATGCAAAGTTAATAATTAATAAACAAGTTAACCATAAGAGGCATTACAGCTGAATTTTTGCCTTGGTAACAGAAGGACTGTGAGGCAGACAGACACTTGAGGTTCTTTGTAAATGGCACACCTTTAAGAAATGAAGGTTTACTAATGGAATATCATATGCAGTTCTGTACTGAAGCAAATTTTCTGTAATGAGGTTCTTTGTAAATGGCACACCTTTAAGAAATGAAGGTTTACTAATGGAGTATCATATGTAGTTCTGTACTGGAGCAAATTTTCTGTAATTTTTATAGGTGGCATTGTAAAGGGTTTGCAGGAAAATAATTCAAATCAAACGGCCAGCACCAAAATGTATTAAGCACACAAATGTTTAATTTGGCTAACTGATATCACCAACATCATACCAGTTTTGGCATACCTGCCTTTTTCAGTGATGAACAACATACATGCAGCCATTTGATCTGTTTGAGAGGAATCTCTCTTCCTTCTCCAGTTACAACAGATAGCACACAAGAATGTTACAGAATAGAATACAACATTTTTAACTGGTCTACTAAGAGCTGCAAAAAGGGGCAATTATTTCACTGGCATGACTTTCAACTCCACAGAGGATCAGATGGACAACTCCATATGCTTTGGTGATGGTAGTAAGTATATCTGTATCAAATGAAAGGCCATCATCTCTAATGACTCTAAGGCATTTTGATGTTTTGTCAACATGCAGTTCTTGTCCCTCAACAGTGCATAAAGCTGTTTTTTTTTTTTTTTTGCCAAATGCCAGAATGCTGCATTTTTTGATATCAATGAAAATGCAATTTATATTGCCCCATTTGTGTGCTGTCATGTTTTGTTTGAAATGAGGTGGTATCAGTGTGACTAAAGACAATGCTCACAAGTCTGCAATCATTTATGCATTTGGTGAGTCTGGTGAATCAATTCAGTCAGTTTTAACATCTGAGAAAAAGATTACAAAAATGGAGTGGCCTCTGGACAGAACCTTGAGTGAACCTCCAGGATACCTCTCAACTGTCCAGATTTATGCAGAATGTCCAGATTATTGCCACATATTTTTGGTCTGTTCCTCATAACATTTGTGTTTTTCTGGCAATCACAGAGGATTGAAGTCGCTGAATAATGACATACATATGAATTTCAGATTTTGCATCCTTCAGAAAATACATGCTAACACAAACCATGTTATTCTAGTGACTTTCTAAGTTTATAAGAGCGACATTTAAAATCTCTCTCTATTTTTAGGACTGTGACCCATTATTTTAATCTTTGTCCAGATTTCTTGCTCTAAGAGGTTGAGAGGTATGACCTCCAGACTCCTGAATTTATGTGAGATTCAGTCACTGAAAATAGTATTGAATGCTTTAACTAGATGCAGACAATTTGCATGGACAGATAAATTAATTTAAGACAGAAATCACATTGTCAAGAACATATATTTGTTTAAGCATACAAAATCTACCTTTGACAAATATTTGAGCATTGTTATTCTGCCATATCCCATAATTATATTTATGTATTCAAATAATGCAAACCTCAGTGTGCTGATATGTTGAGGCGGGTAAGTTTCAAGAAGCCTTTTTCTTCTGTTTTGTAGGTTTGTTTCACATATGTTGGCATCTGTAAGCTACCCTAAAATGATTTGCTAGCTCTGCTATGTACTAAATAGTTGTGCTTCTGTTCTATGTGAAGCAGCTGCAATTGTTTTAAGCAATAAATTAACTTAGAGGTAGCTACAGTTACGTAAATGTTTATTCCTATACCATAATCATAAATTATACCCATAACGTTTAACTAAGTATTTAATGTTTAGAACAGAATGTGCTTTGAACAGTGGAGCTGTGTCTAAACTAAGGATTTTTTCTGACTGTTGTATCCTTCCTGTCTGCCAAACATATTCCATTGTGAAGAGAAGTCAAGTTTACAATTGTATAGTCTGAGCAATCTTTCAGAATGTTGTCTCCTTTCAGAATTAGTTATTTTAGTTGACGTTGTAATATACCTGATTTTGTCATTCTAAACATTAAAAGTTATCAATTAACAATCTATTAATTTGGATCCAAAAACTGTCATACTAAACATTAAAAGTTATCATTTACCAATCTATTGATTTGGATCCAAAAATTTTGCAGCATTAGATACATACAAATGTCATTAATGCCAGTTTTCAGTTGCTAGTAAAACACACTGCTGGCACAAAAAATAAACCTGCATAACATTCAGGGCTTCAGGTTTCACTGCTGCATTCAAACATGCTGAGATAGTCCTCAAGTTCCCATGGCATCTTGGAATCAGGCAGTGTTTGCAAAAAGAAAAAGCGGTGGGTAGAGTTATTGCAACTGATAAACTGAAAATAATGAATTTTAAGCAGACAAAATTCAGAACAGTGGAACAAAGTTGGCAAGAGAAGGGGAATATTATTTTGATTACAGATATGAGTGTCTGAATCAGATGAAAATGAGAGGACATGGATAGTAGTAGGAGTGTTTCAAAGCATTGGTACAAAGAAGAGGGAAGAACAAGTTAGACTCAAGAAAGATGGGTAAAAAGGCATGTCTACACATGATAAATCCAGGGAACAACCAATGCAATTCCATTTCTGTCAAAAATGTATTATATGCCTACAGTTAAGTATTTGTTTTACTAAACGTTCCTATTTCAGCTTTCAAGACTGCCTTCTCATGCATGATAACATAAAAGCAATTTCTAGTGTAAATTGTAAGTTATTGTAATGTTTATCACATATAGGAAGTAAAATTTATGGTTTGTTCAACAACAGTCAGATAAGAATGCTGCAACTGCATACTTTAAGTGAGCAACAAAAGCTGTTTTTCTGAAAACTAACTTGTCAAGCATAGCATATTACACAGATTGCTACAGCTATCCAAGTCATTGGCTGGACACAGACCCATTATTTTAATGAAAATGCACAAAGCAATTTAGCTGTGCAGTGAAGTCTTCCAAAAATCACTAAATGATACTCTAGTTGATCATTTCTGTACTATTTCCCATATACCTGTTATTTTCATAAACTATAATGCCACATTAAAATTATGACTTATGACCTTTACTCCTTTTTCTGTTAAATGAATCCCCTTCTGTCTTCCTTCATTTCTTCCTTCTAATCACTCCAGCTTCTCTACTAATCTCCTCACACCTCAGTTTTGTACAAATGCTCACATCATTTTGCACATTTGATACTCTCTGGCTGCTAACTATTCCAATTATCCTCTAATTCATTCCATTATTTCCTTTTTGCTTTCACCCCCCCTCTCTGTATATATATATATATATATATATATATATATATATATATATATATATATATATATATCTAGGTCCCCTTCAGTCGATCAAACATTTACAAGTTCGAACCACATATGGCCGAGACCATATGTTCGAACTTGTAAAAGTTCGATCGGACTGAATGGAGATCTCAGTACAGAGTGGAAAGGAAAGATTTCCCATTTCCGTAATGTAGTGCGATGTCAGAGTTGGTATATTTAAGTAAGGGGGGGTGTGGTGGGCGAAGCCCTCCACATGAGAGGTGCAGGGGGCATAGCCCCCCCCCCGCTATAGACCTTTAGTTTTGTGTTTTTTTGTTTTGTGTGTTTTTATTTCAGTGTTCGAACTTGTACGAGTTCGAACATATGGTCTCGACTGTATGTGGTTCGAACTTGTATCTACTGAAGTAGATCTATATATATATATATATATATATATATATATATATATATATATATTTACTATTCATCACATTATGCAATTCTGTAATCTGTATAATTCACTGTTTATCAAAACATATGTTCTACGTCTTTTGATTGTTTATTATTTGCCAGTTGCGAAAGTTTGTTTTTCTCAGCTGGGCTGTATCTGCAAAGGGTCTTTCTTGATCAGTGTAGTAGCCTGGCTAACTTAAATAAAATAAAAAAAAAAATGATGTAGTGCAGAAACCAGTGTCAGCCATACGCTCATAGGTCAATACTGCGTTTTTGAACTGGAGGACCGTTAGTCTGGCCACAATACCCCAAATTATAAGTACCCATTGACGTGACTAAATTATACCTAGTTTTGACCACGTTCAATGAAGGATTGAGCAGGCCAGACCTGAGTGTATTTACGATTGTCCATTCATTCATCCAGCTTATGCTTAAAGAATGTCAGGATACCACTTTGCTTTACAGCTGTAAAAGAGAGAAGCTACAATCTCTTGAGTGAGTGAGTGTTGAGGCTTTTATTAATTTTGTAGATGTGCAGGAGGTCACATAGCACCGAGTGCTAGACAGAGGTCACTTCTTATGAGTTTGTAAGAAGCAGAAAAGAGAATGAATGCTTTAATATGGTCCTGGTAGCTCAAGGAAGACATGCCTTTAGTTATCATAGTGAGGAAACGCTGTAGTTTGTCAAGGTGGGTCATGTACTTAGATACATACCAAAAAGACTATTATACTCTACTATGACCTGATAAGGGAGGAGTAGAGAGGGATGATGATTAACTTCCTTAAGACCTGGAAGAAATACCCCTAGCGGTTAGTCTGGTAAAGTAAAATGATTTCCTAACAGTAGTGGATGCATGGAATCAAAGGATAGTTCATTGTCAAAAAAAGTACAGTTCGTAATGGCTATGTCA
Organism: Protopterus annectens; assembly: GCF_019279795.1. Taxonomy (NCBI): domain Eukaryota; kingdom Metazoa; phylum Chordata; order Ceratodontiformes; family Protopteridae; genus Protopterus; species Protopterus annectens. The sequence continues at coordinate 590,240,089 of NC_056730.1, read as the reverse complement.
GCTCTCAAATGGGTGTCACCTATGTGGTAAGTGCATGGGTGACCAGTTTTGCCTAAGAACATGATGCAGAATTTCTTGGAATTCACTTTTAGCCCATGGTCCAGGCACCACTTATTGATGCATATTAGTCTGTCCTGACAAATTTGGAGATCAATTGATGAGTTAATGACAACTAAAAGTTTGCAATTATCTGCATGTTTGGTTAGCCACAGTCCCTTGATATCAACCTTGACATCAAAGAAGAAAATATTTTTATGTATTTATTTATTTATTTCACTTTTGTTAACCGGGTTAGTCCAGTTGGGTAAGAATTTATCCTTTTTCAGTGGAGACCCGATGGAAAACGCTCCGAACAGACATACAAGTAAAAACAAGTGTACAGTAATACAGAGCAAAACAATGTAATGAATACTATGGATAAGAAAAAATAATGCACTCCATGGAATTATACATAGCTTTATACATAAAAAAGTATAATAATAAGGTTGTAAGAAGAAAAACACAATAATAAACCCAGGAGGTATGCAGTAACAGAAGTAAGGCTATAGGTATTATTTGAAAAGAAACGTGGTATTATTGGATTAGTGGCTAGAAGGAGAATTGTGTATGTGCAGGGGGCCTCAGATCTGAGGATGAAACTAGTGCAGAAGTAAAATAGTAGAGAACAGTCTATGTACAAGGGGCCTCAGATCAGAGGAAGAAATGGTGCAGAAGAAAAAAGTAGTAGAGGAGGGATGTAGACATCTAGATGGAGGGTGTAGAAGGGAGAGCAGTTAGATGTAGTAAGTTATAGAAAGAGGAAAGGTCTTATAGTTCAGACATAGTGGTGAAGTGGGTATAGAGAGAGGGAGGAGTTCATAGAAGTGATCTTAGGAGCAGTCCCTTGGGACGCCATTGGTAACCACTCTTTTTGATGACAGCATGTCTGCCACACTAATAGATTGGATTCTGCAAGTTATGCAGTTTGATATCCAGTGTGTAATGCAGAGGTTTATATTTAGTTTGATTAGATTGTCAATGATTTCAGACTGTATAATGGTATTAAAAACCTTGGCCAGGTCCAGGTAGGCAGCATGAACGAATCTGCCCAAGTGTAATGCATCGGTGACATGTTTGAAGAAGCCCACCAGATTCAGAAGTCTTTAAAAAAACTGTCTTAGGTCCAGGGCTTAAAGACTGCCTATGTTCTTGTTAATAAGTTCCACAATTATGTGTTATGTTGCTTTGCAGATAAGGCTAGTGAGGCTTATAGGTCTGTAGTTTCCTAGATCAGGAGTGGATCCCCCTTATGCAGTAGGGTGACTACCTTAATTCTCCATTCCTGTCATGAATCCAGTGGACAGGCTGTGGATAAATAGGCTTAATGGACAGTGTCTGGTGCTGATAAGTAGGCAACCTGGCACATTATCAGGACACGTGGACCAAGTATTTTGGGCTTTGAAGAGTGTATTCCATACCTGCTCTGAGGTGTATTAATTCTGAACATTGCTGGGCATTTTCTCTAAGATTCCTTTCATAGCTGAAGAAAGTTTTATGGTTATACTTAAAAGAGACAGCAATTTTCAGTTCCTAATTAGTTTTGGAGGATTTTATTTTATTTCTGAATTCTTTCTTGATCTTTCTGATTTCATCTCTAGATGCTAGGATATTAAGTTTACTTTTATGAGCTTTGGGTTTCTTTCTCTTATTGCATAGTTTGTTTATACTAGGGTTCTGCCATATGGGTTTATTCCTGAATATGGCATTGCATTTGTATCTTGTAGAGACAGATGCCTTGATGCATGCTTCGAGGTGGACATAGAAATTATTCACAAATGTGACAGCATGCAAGATGGTGTCATCAAGGTGAGGTGGGTACTTAAATTTCATCATTTCATCAGTTAGCTGGATTAAGCTTGCCTTAGATTAGTCTCTAAAGATAAGGAGTTTTATGGTAAGTCAGGCTTTACCCTCTTAGTGAGTGCTAATGAATGGTGGTCAGATTTGACCAGTGACATGGTAACTGGAGGAGTTGCGCCTATCATAGCAATATTAGTGAGAACCAGGTCTAATATTTCTGAACCTCTAGTTGGGAAGGGAACCAGCTGGTCTATGGACCAGGCATTAATGAAGTCTAGGAATTTATATGGGTATTTATTTGAGGTGGTATAGGTTCCTAATTAGTGGAGGGATAGTTGAAGTCTTGCAAGAGAACAGTGTTAGGCTCAATAGACAGGGATGTGAGTTTGCTTAAATATACACCATGGGCTAAAGATGACATGGAGGGGGTACAGTAGTTGCCTCTGATGTGGTAAGGAGTTCTATTTACCATAAAAAGGATTTGGTGAAGTTCAAGTTTATTGTCCTGGCTTATGGGTCTGGAGATGAGATGGTGCTTATGAAGAAAAACACACCTGCTTCAATAACTCTGTCATTTTCCATGTTGGGTCTGAAAGACTGGTAAGGACTGAAACCCTGCACTATGGTGATGCTCTTGCTATTCTGAAACCATATTTCAGTAACTACACATATTTTTCAAGAGTTAGGAATGCCTTTAAGGAGTGCAACTTCTTGTTTAGGCTTCAAATATTGAGCAATACAAGCTTTATGTAGTTTTGATTTTAATTAGCTATTTTGGGAATTTTAGGATATTAACCTTCTCTAAAAAAGTCACTATGGGGGAGGAAAAGGTCCTGGCCAATGTATGGAAGCAACAAGTAGGGGAATGCAGGCCATCCCTAGCAAAGGAGCCAGGTTTGTTGGTCACCTCCTCCCATGCTGGTATATGCTAAATTCCTTTAGAATGATACCAGTAGCTAAGACAATAACTGAAGTCAGTTATCTTTTATTTGTATTGTGCCATAATTCTTGGTGATGGTAGGATACTTCTCAGTACTAGTTTTACAACAATTTTAGATGCATATTCTGCAAATTCTGTCATGTCCTTCTTCGTATAATCCAAGGACATATGTCTTAAGTTCTACACTTCCATGTGCACAATGACCGTGTTGTATGTGTACTTAGGGTGAATGGATATGGGAGCCCTAATGACACTGCAGATCATGACACATGAGAGGCAGCTAATGTCACTGTGTCTTTGCTCAGCCTATGTGTTTGATTATGGAGTAATCTATGACTATGACATTTACAGATGTACTGTCTCAGCCATGTTGTCTTAAGGGCTTCAGCCTGTCAACTGATTGACCCTTTCCTGTAATTGTGTTTTCTGTACTGCTTGTGTATGTTGTTTACCTGTTAGTGTGACACTGAGTGCCTGTTCAATAAACCTTCATCTAGGAGGCCTTTGTGGTTTAGGCAGGGACTTTTTAGTGCCTTGGCATAAGAAGGTTTATTTGGGACATGGTAGCCATGGCAGTATGACATGGGTGCCAGAAATGTCTAAATGCTGTTTATAGTCTGCAGTGTCTGAAGAGAGGTTGGCCTCCAAGGTTAATAGATACAGGACAGAACCCACACTGTGAAAGTAGCAGATTCCAAATCCGACTTCAGACCAGTGACAAGTGGAGTACCACAGGGTTCAGTCATGGGTCCTCTCCTGTTTGGTATCTACTTCTCTGAAGTGCAGGCTAACACAGAAGGTATTTGGCTAACAAAGTTTGCAGATGACTGCAAACTAGGAGCCATAATCAAAACTCCTAACGATGTGGACAAACTACAAAAGGGCCTCACTGAGACAGATACCTGGTGTCAAAACCATGGCCTGAAGCTCAGTGCCAAAAAGTGTATTGTCATCCCCTTTGGTAAAAACTCTGTACCCATGAACTACCACATAGCTGGTAGTCTACTTAATGCCGAAAATGTGATGAGACCTTGGGACACGGGTGAACAGTAGTCTCTCTTTTGATAATCAAATTGCCACAGTGGTCAGGAAATCCTTCTACGTGGCTCATCTCATCACAAAAGGATTCTCATCCAGAAAAAAAGAGGTAATTGTTCCCCTCTACTCATCACTCATTAGACTTGTTATAGAGTACAATGCCCCTTTTGGTATGTACCTCACAAGACATCCACAACAACTGGAAAGACCACAGAAATACCTCACAAAGAGGATTACTGGCCTCAAACAGATGCCTTAAGCAGACCGTCTCCAAAAACTACAGCTTTACTCCATCGCATATCACCTACTCAGGGGCGATCTCTGCCTAACATACAAAGCTATGTCAAACCCAGAGCTGTTGGACATGCTCCACTTAAAGAAATCCCAATCCATCCGAGCTACACGCTCTAGGGACCTAAACCTTGTCACCACAATAAACAGGACATGCTGGAGGGATAGATTCCTGTCCCAGAGACGTCCCATACTCTGGAACAGACTACCTATGTCAAACAGAGCTCCTCATTAGCACTCTTCAAGAAAAATCTTGATGATTGGATGGGAAATGGGAAATTCACCCCGGGGATCACTTCTGTGGCTCTGCTCGACAGGGGCGCAGGAAAATAATTTCCTTGGGCGGTGAATGCCAGGGTACATTTGGCTAGGCTTATATAGGCCCCAGGGCCGATAGCCGAGTACCTACCTATGAACCTATGAACCTATGTATCTCTCACATTTGGAATTGTCTATAGGAAGAGAAGAATCAAATCTCTTATGTAATTGTGGATGAAAATCCGGTAACCTGGCAGATGTACGAAGAATATACAGACACCTGAAACACTATAATCTCACAGGAAAATTGAAAATCTGAGAAATCCAGCCCATATTAGTTCTCTCACTTCAGTTACTGCTTGTCAATACTTTGTGCAAATGTTCCTTCAAAAGAATACCAAATGCCACTTCTTATAACCAGCTGAAGATATGCAAAAATAAGTCATCTCACTTAAAGAATCATACATTGTACATTGGAACAGTTTAAATGTCAGGTAAATGCATGGATATTCTCTCTCTCTCTCTCTCATATATTCCACTGCTAGCCAAAGAGCAAAAGAAAATAATATCTTGTCTCATAATAGTTATTTTCTTGACTCAAAAGGTGATTTCTATAGTTAACCTTCATGTACCAGTCTGCTATGTTTTTAATTTAGCTACATAAGTGTATTAAGTGATCACAAATTAACTTCATTAGATAAACATAGTGTCTTAAGTAACATTGATCCGCGGTAGTGGTGCTGCGGTAGCGTTGTCACCTCACAGCAAGACGTTGTCCCATTCGATTCTCAGCTAGAGCATCTTCTGTGTGGAGGCATGCGTGAATGAGCATGCCTTCGTTGAAGGCTGTGCGTCAGGGCTGGTAACTCGGCATGTAAAAATCCACTACCAAACATTAGCGGACCAGAGTTCCGCTGTGGCGACCCCTAACCGGGATAAGCCGAAAGACACAACAAGCGTCTTAAGTAACATTCTTGCATTAATCATATGATTTTCCCTTGTAACACCACCTACCCACTTCCTGTGCCATATTCCTGCTCATTATACCTATAACTCATTGAAATCCCTACTTTTTCCATACTGGTTTCACCAGTGGCAATGGCAACACGTGAAAACACACTTAAGCAGCCTACCTTCCTAGCACGTTCCAACTACTTCATTACCTTTTGATCTGCCATCTCTAACTCTTTTACCTGCTAAATGATGTGCCTTCTACCACAGGGACACACAGATATTCACCTCCATTTCCGGAGGGATTTTAATGGGAGTGAATGACTTGCTGGGTCTAGTTCTGAACCTAGAAAAAAAAAAAAAAACATCTCTTCCTGTCTCACTTTCCTCCGCTTCCTAATTTAACCGACCCCCACTGTAAAAGTAAACACCTACTCTCACAAATTCTTTGGACATTCTTCTCTGCTGCCTTCAACACTTTTCCACCACTCTTCTGTTCCTAAAGACACAAATAAATACACTTGTGCCAGCCCTCTTTTGCTTCTCCTCAGCCATTACATTTTCACTAAATCTGACCAATAACACATTTACATTGCTAATATATAATAGCAGTTTTAGAGCAAAATGCCAGAATCTGCAACTTTTTCTGAGTTAGTGAAATATCTGCCTTAAATTAATAAGCACTTTTTTCAGGTGTGTAATGCACACAGTTATTTAGATAGCTTAAACATTGCTTTGATTTCCAATACAAGGTATTGTGATCACTGACCCACAACTAGCAAAGATGTCATTCTTCCTCCGAATCACCAGATGTATAAGAAGTAGTAGTCTTGATACAAATTTCCTAAAACATGCATCTTGGACACAGAGTGATGTTGGATCAGCATGACACAATTTCAGTGAATTTATGGGGATAATGCAAGGGAAAAAAAGGGGTACGGTGGGGACATGAACCAGTAAAAGGAGCTCCATGTAAGGTCTGTTTAAGCACTACATCAGAGGCTGCAGTAATGCTTTACTTAGAAAAAAGCAACTTTTGCATAAAATGTCACCAATTACTTTTGTTTGTTGTGGGTACTCCTACCTTACAAAAGCTATCATTAAAGCTTCTGCCTAGCTTTTATATTCTTTAAAATATGTTCATTGTCAAAAAACAGTTACTGACAGGACTGCATAAAACTGGTGCAGTGGATTTTTGCATTACTAAACACATTTTTTTCTTTTGGAGGGGTTGGGAAAACAAGACATTTTAGATGTAAACAAATGTTTAATAGACTATTTGAGCATAAAGTACTTTAAACTCCACACAACATGCACAGTATAAAACCTGCCCATAATATTGCCTCCTTCATGAATATTCACAATGTTTTCCTACTACATTCTTTTGTCAAAGTAAGAAAAGAATTCCCCCCAAAATAAATCATGCAGCAACATATATACTGTGGGGCTTCTGGGCCCCAAAATTCCACCAACACAGATGCTGTGAGTTAAATTAAGTTGTTAATGGTGTTGTCTTTTACTACTGATTTATTTTTCAGTTAACTACAGAAGGAGTACAAGTTTGAATGCCCTCTTTATGTTCTGTTTTTTTAAATGTTGTTATTGGCCCTAGGTGTGTGTGTGTGTGTGTGTGTGTGTGTGTGTGTGTGTGTGTGTGTGTGTGTGTGTGTGTGTGTGTGTGTGTGTGTGTGTGTGTGTGTGTGTGTGTGTGTGTGTGTGTGCCTTCTGTGGAAGGCTGGGCGCCGGGCTGGCAACTCGACACTGTAAAATTCCACTGCCAATCATGAGCGGACAGGTGATCCGCTGTGGTGACCCCTAACCGGGAAAAGCTGAAATAAGAAGAAGTTGTTTTCTTCACTATTATACCATGATGGGCATGCAGGGTGTGAGGTGGCAGCCATCTGAATACATGCCCATACCGATGTGAAAAATGGTGTGGGATGCTTAACTTAAGCTCCCTCACTCTTTGTTTGAAGTATAACCTGTTTAGTAGGGGGTTGTTTTCCATATACTTACTTGGATGCATATAGAACTTGGCAGTATACTGTGATATTGCAGCCTTGACATTGTTCTGGTGAATGATAGCACCTTTTATGTGGAGGAAAAACCTTAGCAGAGGATTGCATATTAAAAAGTATGCATAATCTAGGATTAGCTTGAGCATGAGACATCAGGTCTAAAGGGGACCTTCCTCATTACCAAATAATATTTATTTCATTTATCCTTTATTGACCACATTAGTTCCATAAGGCTGGTAGCCTCTTTTCATGGGAGAATTGAGGTAGTATTTATTCTACTGGGGAAAATTTGGCCTGGGCATCAGGGAAATTCCCTTTCTTTTTTCAATAGGTGCCATGGGATCTTTTATATTGACCTGAGCTACCACCAACTCAAGTAGAGGGGGACATCAGTTTAACATCTCACTCAAAGGGCAACACACTCGGGAGTGCAACCCCCCCCCCCCCTTATACTGCACTGCAGTGTCAGCAGTCCATCTACCTCATCTGGAAATAGAACCCACAGCCTTCTGCACCAAAAGGAATCATTGTACCTTTTGTACCACTGACAGTATACAAATAAAATATATGTATTGTAAACACCTATTATAAATAGTTTTTATAAACTATGTCTCATTGTCGAGTCTTAGCCTACTATTCCCACACTGTAATTTAAGATACTGCTACACTACATCCTGACTGTTTGCCCACAAAATCCCTTCTTTGACAATGTATATGCTACCACTATACTTCTGCAAATATGCTAACAGTGCCAGTTCTATTTTGTGTTTGAATTAATCCTTTACACCTATTATTATCACTGTATTTCTGTAAATATGCTAATATTTCACTTTTGTTTTTATGTCCGAATTAATTGTTTGCACTATATTACAGTATTACTATATATGTCCTAACAACATAGTATTGCTTTGAGTATCGGCCTGAATTAGGTCCCAGAGGATCAGTACTCTTCTGTCTCAAATGAATTAATAAAAATGTATTTGGTGTGCAAGTAAACAATATATATATATTATATATATATATATATATATATATATATATATATATATATATATACACATGGCAGATTACTGCTTACATTGACAGAATAAGGCAGTAGGTGTTCCTATAACTTCTCACAAGTTCACAAGTCCAGGCATGATGACATCGTTTGCATGGCCTCTGCTGCTGGATTCTTCACTTACATGCAAATTATATAAACTATTAAACCCATCATTTACTATTATCATTAGAACAGTGGTGAAATTCATGGGAGTATTGGCAGGGGCAGGTTTTCCTTTTGTATTAGTAGGGTGGGGGTGCATAATGACTACTTGTACAGGATGCTTGGAATTATCAGGTGTTAATGAGGACTGCATGAGGTTAAGAAGCTATCAAGGTCATTAGCAAAACATTCCCTCACAATGCAGCTCAGATTAAGAGCTGTGAAACAGGGCTGGTATTTTTCTTAACTTTGCGTATTTCATGTCTGGGCCTGTCTACCAGGAGTAAAGAAACTGAATGCATGCTGAGTTCCTGTCAAAAGCAGTCACAGGTCTTTTCTTAATAAACTGTTACTAAATAATATAATACTGAAGGATAGGATTGCAAAAATCTTTATAGTTTATTCAAGCAAAGAAATTTAAACCCCAAGAGATTTACATGGCTCGCCCTCTGTTCACCCTGCTGACTACCTTAGGACCAGGTTCTTTTTTCAGTATGGACTGTCTGAAAAGGGATTTTGGCACTGTTCACTTACCCTGGTTAAAAAAAAAAAGATAAACTACAGCACTAAGGGTTAAAATGCTAATCCAATGCACTTCTGCAACATGCATGGTTCACTTTTGTTAAAGTCAAATTGAAATATAAATTCACTGATGCCAGTGAATACTGCATAAAATCATAAATAAAAAGTTCACAGAACATAAAATATGTCTAACAAAAGTATCTTAGATTATGCATTCAGTAAAGGTTAAGTCAAGCAGCACTTTAACAACACTCATTTTAAGTTTATGGTTCATTACTGAGCTCTCTGATAGGGAAATCAAATGACCATAGAAAATGCCCTTCCAGGATACATCTAAAACATCGAATTACAATGCCCTGCTAATTCATCACAGATTTAAAGGCAGTCATACTGCGCCTATATAGACTTTACCTGCATGCAAGGCCTGTGTAGTTCATAAACACTATCATTTATTTTTTCTTTATATGGGGATATAATAGCACCAATGAATCCACAGCACATTATGGATTAAGATGGGCTATACTTAACTTGACAAAAACTGCTCCCTCCCCCAATGAATTTATCAGATAACTGACTGCTTGTTTCATGTAAAGCAATGCAAACTTTTCATTTTCCATCTTTTAACAAATTAAAGTTTAAATTAAAATGCAGCTAAAATGTTTCTATTGTATGCACTATTTATATAAGGGAAAATAAGTTCATCTATTTTTTAGAATATTTTTACCCCCATGCCTGTTGCTGAGTAGGTCTACCTGATACCATGTTACCTATGATCATGTCGCATTTGATCCCTTTATTTACAGTAGTGAGAGATGATCATGGGTGAGGCTGTCATCCAGGCAGCTATCTGGGGATTTGTTTTCTTTAATAGCCCCACGCTGGTGGCTGACTTGTTTGTTTAATAAAGAAAGTGTCTGCTAACTTCCTGCTATGCCATCTCTGATGCATATTTATGTGTCCACATGCATGTGATGAGGGCTGCTATGATAGTGTAGCTTGGCAAAGCCAATAGCACATCCCTAATACCCATGTTGCATGTAGCTCTCGTCTTTCACCAGATGATGCCAGCAGTAACACAGACCAGACCTCCTCCATCCCAGGATGGGCAAGCCACCACCAGCTCTGCACTCCCACATTCCTTTGCTGATCCTACAGCATCCAAGCCTATCACTATGTATCACGGAGCAGGCCTGTCTTCACTTTTGCTTGAACATAATCACCACATTTTATTTGTTTCTTGTTGACTGAAATGTCTAAATGCCTTGCATTGAAGACTGTTTTTTTTTCAATAGCAAAATGAATGCCTGCATTGACAATTGTCTTCTTCACATACTTTTCACCTGCCTGGAATATAAATGAAATTGTTACTTCCTTTCAAAGACTAACATGGCAATTGCCTAATGTATACTATCTCACCTTTATTATATAGTGTATCAGTGATTTGATCCTTTCATTGACTACCCGTAGTTTATGAATGAAGGTGTGGATGGAGATATTGACTGATGGGTACTCAGAGAGTGCTTTCCTGTTCCTCAAGTACATGTTATAGGTTCATAGGTAAGTACTTGGCTAGCTGCCCTTATAGGCCATTTTAAGCCTAGACAATTTACTCAAAGAGGATAATCAAGCCCTGTACCTTATGTCTGTGAGGTAAACACCTTAACCATTATGCCATCCCCCAAACCAATAAAACCTGAGGTCAGAATCAAATCTGGTACCTTGTGTGTAGAAGTTAAAGACCATAACCATTATGCCACCCCCTCTTCATGATCACAGTCCTGTACAGTGCCTACAAGTACTGCTGCTGCTGCTGCACTTAGTCTCCTGATCCCTTCTGTCTTCATTTATGAACAAGACTTTAAGGTACTTAAAAACATAAGACCACAAGAACAACACTAGCCAAGTGATCACAGGGACCAGAAGACACCTAGCTGTAGACATCTTTAAGGAGATACATGTAAAGCTTTTTCCACCTTTTATGAACAATAGTATTTTCATCCCAAATCAAGCAGGACCATACATCTTAACCTGGTGTAAATTTGTGCCTGCCCAATCATAACCTTAAAGGTAGCTAAAGTAGTACTTTGTTTGACCTGTAATAACTTATTCCATTGACTAGGAATGCATAGAGTTAGTAACCCTTCCCCTTCAGTAATTCTTGTTTATTTGTTGGTGTAGATTTAGGTCATTAGTATGGGTGTTTGTAGAGCCACTGGTTTTATGAAGAAGTAAGAGATCAAATAGGATTGGATCTTTTGTGGCTCAAAAAACAAAACATAGGTCACATGTAGCCTACTGAGCATATAGAAAGCCATGCTAATTTATGAGGGCAGTTAAAGGACTTAAGGTCTTTAACTTTCTTGGTTAAAAATCTTTGGCTCTTTCCAGTTGAGTGGTATTGCTTGAAGTTATTTGTACATATTGGGGGTGGTACTATATTTGGTGTTGGTAGTAGGATAACGTCTTTGGATCTTATTACCTTGGAACTTATCTGGGCTAGATAGAAGGATCTCCCCTACTGTGGTGGAGTCATGATGATTGAATTAGGAAATTGTCCATATAAGTACCCTGGTCTCTTATGGCATGTATCTGTTTGAAGATGAGTCCTGTTTATAATGTACGAGGTGAGGTCAGCTTTATTGCTGAAGACTCCTGTGCTGAACTTCTTTGCATTGAGCTTTAGAACCTTATCGGTGCATCAGGTATGTGTATATTCCAACCCATGTTGGAGCTGTTCAGACTGACTAGTAAACAGAGATCTTTTTTGTGTCTTGGCTGTCTCTTCACCCTCAAAATCCTCCACAATGAGTGGATGATAGTGCCCAGTTTGCAGTCATCAGTAAACTTAGTCACTCACACGTCTGGGATATTCACTTGAAAATCTGCAAAATAAATGCCAAACAGGAGTGGGACCAGCACTGATTTCTGTAGCACCCCTTTAGTTATAAATGTTATGTTTGGAGGGGGTATAAGCAACTTTCACAACATGGGATCTGTTGGATAGCCAGTTTGCAGTCTAAAAGGTAATGTAGTGGTTTACACTAAGTTTGTCTATTTTTAATATCAGCATGCTGGATAGAGTCAAAAGCAATATGCACGGAGTGACTACTGTCCAGAGTTTCTGCAACTTTTCAAAGAAGTTTACTAGATTCAGGAGACATGATCTGCCCTTCACAAAACCAGACTGATTTGGGTGTCATTTAAACTGCCCATCTGCATAAATAAGTTATGCTAGGTGGTGCAGCGGTTAGTGTTGTCGGCGTCGCCTCACAGCAAAAGGTTCTCCCATTCGATTGTCAGCAGGAACGCATTCTGTGTGGTGTCGGCATGTCCTCCCCGTGGTTGAGTGACGTATAAAGACATGCAGGTAGGTGCGTGCATGAATGGATGTGCCTTCTTTGAAGATTGGGAGTCGGGCTGGCAACTCGGCACCGTAAAAATCCACTGCCAATCATTAGTGGACTGGAGTTCAGCTGTGGCGAACCCTAACTGGGAAAAGCTGAAAGCCATTACTTTACATTCTATGGCTTTACATATAAGGCTTGGACCCCTCCACATGAAGTAGCCACTCCCTCTTCACCTGCAAAGAGCAAGCCACTGCTTTTGGGGAGAAAACTATCAACTTGGATTTGGAGGTTAACTTGTTTATTTGTTATTAGAATTGTTAAAGAAAACTGGAGACTACAGGCTATGTGGTTCAATAGACTATTGTTTATTAGATGAATGACCTCATACTAGACTAGATTTATCTGAACTAAATATGAAGACTGAATAGCCAAGCTATGCATTTCCTGTAAGTCCATTTTTTTCATACTGTGAATCATCAGTTCCGTGCAGTATTTTTTCTATTATTTGGACAACTTTGAATAGTGTGAAGTTTTCTTGAAATGCAGCTCCTAAAAATGAATAACATACTTTGAATAACCCAGTTTTAGTGTCATCTACAGAGAAACTCATTCTGCAACTAATCTTGGCACTGCCAGAAATGAAGATTCCAAAGAAGATAACTGACTTATGTTAAATTCTTTTATTATATGTTTCTGTATAACTTGATGTTATATTTGGAGGCATTCATGTAAATATTGTATATATGTTTTTTGGGATTGAACTAGATAGGATAGTTAGAAAGTATTAATAATTTTTTGTTTTGTTTAAGTTTGTATGGAAAATACTAAAACAATAAAGATTTATTATTGAAAAAAAAAAGATTCCAAAGAAGACTGATTCATTTATAGGATATTGTTGATGTCAGTAGTTACTGACTGGGGCTTAAACATATCTCTGACCATCACCATCGCTTCACTACTCATGAGTCAGTGTCAATTACATTTGTACAGGTATGGCTTACCTCAGTCACTCAGGCTCCATCTTAGCCTCACTCAGGTACTAGGTCAAAACCTTTGCTAAAGCCAAGAAAAAAATGTCCACCAGACATTATAGTTCCTTCATGATTCCCTTATAATTCTAGACCAAGTTAGATAGCATGCCTTTCCATATTAACTTAATTCCAGGTCACTGAGGTCCCATTCCCCTTTAATAACATGTATGCCATTCTTTAATTTGTCCCATTCTTGGTAGCAGATTCATGTATGCTGCCCTTTTCTTTTAGGATCTATGCCAAGCTCATTTGAATGTCCAAACAGAAGTACAGCTTCTTGTTTACAGTATTTTGTGTTCCTGTGCTGTGCTGTTCTTAGTCCTTCAAGTCATTCAAGAACCCCCATCTTAATATCCTGTTCTCCACCCATTCCCTTCCCAACCCCACTGGCTCATTCTAGCTATGGGTATTTTTCATATCCACTTTAGTGTTTGCTGATGCATTTGCCACCAACAGGTCAAGCATAACCATTACTATACATTATCCTGGGACTGTGTGTATCAGCTATGCGTTTCTCTGCCTTTCTTTTCCCTTTTGCTGACCTTCCTTTTTTGGTCTGCTTTTGGGTGTGTTATCATCCTAGCCATCTTCTTATATCTTTTCATAACTTAAATTTTATTTTTTGTTGGTATTTTAATACAATCATTCAAGCCTCCTCTGTTAACCAGGACAGTTTTTACATCACTGCATTTTTATCTTTTCAGTCAGTGCATTGATCTGTACCTCATCTAGACTCTCATTAAGAGAGCTTTAAAAACTTGTACACTGTGGTATTCACTTTTCAAGCCTCTATATTCCAATATCTTTCTTATGTAATTGCCTTCATGAGGTTAATCACTGTGGTGAAGCATTAGGACAGATTTGTCCCACAAGCCCACCCCCATTAATAAACACCAAACACATAATTCCATTGTGGCCAGTTTATTTGCATGACAATAAAACAAACCATCTAAACCGCCCAGATAATAAACCACAATTAGACCAATGCTATTCATTGAACAGCTTTTTAAGAAAAATCTTAACTAAGACAAACTAACAGTAGGCCAACCAACTGACCTAAAAAAAAAATGTACAACCTACTAAAGTGTGTGTGTGTGTGTGTGGGGGGGGGGTTGTGCTCCCCATGCCCCCCTAACTAAATATAACGCTGAGATCGCACTACAGTGCAGAAAGGAGCAAATTCCAGATGGTGGCCAAACTCTGGTTTGCCCTTGGAAAATTTGCCGATTGATAAGGAGTGGCTTCAATAAAGAGAGGTTTTATAAATTGATATTTGCTGACTAGCAATTTGATAAACTGATATAGACCTATATAGAGATATAGGATATCTTTTTATTTCCATTCTTTTTTTCAAGTCTGCCTTCTCGTTATATGCCACACTACCAGTCAGGTGTTAACTGTTTCATAACAGCTCCTGCCAGGAAGAAGACAAATGCAAGTTAAGAAATATTGCATAGAGCAACTTCATAAAATAGAAACCATGCTTAATCTCTGTCCAAACTTACCCCATAGTCAAGGTTGCCAAAAGCCAAAAGAAAGGACATCTATGGCTACCCTGTGATTAATATACCTTTCCATGTGGACTATAATGCTGCTGGCTGCAAAGTTTTGACCCTACTCGCATTCATTTCTATAACAGGCCAGAATGTTGTCGAAGTTAGAAAGCAATGCTCTACTGCTATCAGGTCTCTGAAAATTCTGGCTGAATGCATGCTTGAAAGCATGTAGCAAGTTTCCCCTAAATGACTCAGCAAAAACTGCAGCCAGCATACCTGATGTGAAAGAGTTTGACAGTTAATATAAAATGGACCCATAAACCTAAAAGACTGGCTGCATAAACTGACAGGAGGTCAGATAAAGGCCATCACGTCACTGCATTCAGACCAAAGTGTTGCCTTTTCCATCACTAGGGCCATGTACAAATGCCCCAGCATTTAAATACATTTCAAATCTGCCAAAATACAGAAAAAGAACCAAGATTGCTGTCTAATGCAAGTCAGAAATGCTCTGGAAATATAAACAGTCATCTGAGTTAGAATTAGCTCTCGATGGTTAGCTCTGGTGCCTCCTGAAACTGTAAATATGGGAGGATAACCTGGAGATGGCCAGCTTTAAAACAAAATGTTTTGCAACATACTGGCTACCTCCCCAGGGCCATAGGCTGCTGAGGCAGAATATGCACTACAATGAGTTACCTGATGCCAACCTTCTAAGAAGCAAAGCCCCAGGTGCTGAAAAGAGTAAGGAAGCATGAACTATGCCAACACTTGCTGTCCCAACAATTATGAGTTTGCAATGAACAAAAAAATGTAGCCAGGTCTTGAATCTGGAAACATGGTTGGTTATATTTCTGCAGTGCAAAAACAGCAGTAAATCATTAGCCAAAAATGCCCTTGCATAACTTGGAACACAAAGTGTCCCATAATGTAAAGTGACAAAAATCACTGACAAATGAATTCTTTCACACTGAAATAAGACTGGTTGTGGAAAGCCTGGATGGGATCCCATGGAAACCTTTAACCCTGTCTCAGCCTGGTGCGAGCCAGGCAATAATCCAAAATTAAATTATAATAACATTGACTGTTCCATCTGGCATATACTTGGGTACTACACAGAGAAGAGGAAGGTGGGGTGGACCAGTCTCTTCCATGACATGGTAAATTCATACTAAATTGCAAGCGAGCATAGGCTGTCCATCCTCTTCTTCAGTACGGTCCATCCAAAAATTAGATAACAGTTGGTTGACACTATTCACCACCTACCAAGCTCAAAAGAAATGGGAGTGAAATTGTCTCAGTCCACTCTGGGCAGATGAGTATCTGTAGGGGAGAAAGACTGGCAGCTAAAATGTTGGACCTAACAGGGATTCCAATGCAGTTAAGAATCTTCTTCCATTAAACTATTAACATTTAAACAAAAGTAGGTTAGGTTATCCCTTTCCTAATTGTTCTTTTAATTCTTTTCACCTACAGAATTATTCACCCCCATAGTGCTTATCTATGCAAGACTAGCCATCAAAGAAAAGAATGAACCCTGGAACCTTAACAGCTTTCTGCCTAACTTACCACATGATTTATGTAATGAAAGCTGATATTCTGGAAACAACTGATACTCCCCAAATCCCCATTACCACCCGTCATTGGAGACTTAATTTAGGCAGACCCAGGGATGGCCAGTGAGGAACAGATGGACTCCAGGTCAGGTAATTGCCCATCCCAATTCCCCAGCTGTACATAGCACAAATAAAGCACCTTAGAAGATACCTACTCATACCACCACAACTTCCCATTAAAACAATGAGTAGGAGGTGTCATGACACAAGGTAAACCTCACTTGCCTTTTGCCTCTCTACTTTAACAGATTTACAAGTAGCTTGCAAAAAGTCCTTAGTGAAAGCCTTGTCATGCAGTCAACATTAAGGAGACAGCAGATTCCCATTCCTCATTGATTATACTTAACTAGAAAGCAAAAGACACTGATGACCTACCTAGAAGAATATAATTCACTGAGCAGTAATTCAGAAGCCAACCAAAACAAATAGAATACTAATCCTTGAAGACCAAACCCCCCAGCATGGCCAAAATCTTGTCAGTAGCAAAAGGCACTATGACTTCTTGGAACAAAACCCTGATATCTACTTATCCTCTTACACTCAGAGACACTTACCTAGGTAGAGAAACACTGCTTGCTTGGGAGCTCACAGTTGACAACTACAAGACAGGATTCTGCTAAATTTACAAAGGTGGCACCCACCACTCCACCACCTGCAGGCATGACCATAACTGATACTTTTATACCAATAAGTCGTACTTTAGTAACAGTTTTTGAGACTGCTTGTGAGAATGAGATCTGTGAGTTATATAACAGTAAGCAGAGAAATGCATATAGTAATTTAAGCCATGAACAAATATTAGCAATGCAATCACTTTCTACAAATGGTGATATAGTAGTAATAGAAAATGCAGATAAGGGAGGAGGCATTGTAATTATGAATACTAGTTATTATAATGAGGTAATGTTTCAGATGCTTTCAGATATATGCAATTATAAACAAATATTGAAAAAAGATGTAATGAAAATAATTGAGGTAAATACCATTGTTTATAATATACATTTGAATGGTGAAATACCACTTGAAACTCTTGAATATTTACATACACTATCTCCTAAAATACCTGTGATATATGGCATACCAAAATTACATAAATCAATATTAAAACCACCAATGCAACCTATCGTTTCTGCTAGAGGATGGGTAACAGAACCTACTTTTAAATATTTAGAAGCGAAATTAAAAATGACTTTGGAAGCAACAGACAGTCAGACTAAGGATTCACTGACTTTTTGTATCAGTTATATGTATGGCCCACTAAGAATGATATTCCATATTGCTACTTTGTAACACTAGATGTAGACTCTTTGTTTACATCTATACCTAATGACATAGGAATAGATTCAGTTAGAACATATATGAGATCTGCTGCTACACTTATGTGAATGAATATTAACACAATATGTGAATTATTAAATGTAGTATTGACTAATAATATTTTTATACTTCAGGATAGATTGTATAAGTAAGTAAAATGTGTAGCTATGGGTACACCGGTAGCCAGCACCTGTACTGCCATCGTTATACATATTTGGGAAAAGAAGTATATATTTTCAAAGGATAATAATAAATTTTATGAACAAGTAACGTTTCGTAGAAGATTTGCAGATTATGTGTTTTTTTTTTCAATAATATCTCTTTATTGTTTTCCATTTACATATCACAACATTTCACATTATTAAACACAAGTATTATGCAGTTGGTAAAACATTAAAACACTTGGAACATATTTACACTATTTACATGAATGCTTTCATACATTAGTGATGTGACCAAAGGTAAAAACTTATTTTTCATTGTTATTACCCTTCCTTTAGAATATTATTATATTTTGTTGTAGGTCATAATTGTGTATGTTAACAGTGCAATCACCAATCAGTTCTTCATGCAAGTATAATATTAAAGATTTGCTCCCAAAGTTTCAGACTGTTATGATTTTGGTTCTGTTTATTTAATATATATTTGTGAGCTAATATATGTCTTATCGCTAAAGTCCTAAAGTTCTTCCATGATAATATAGATGGTGTTAACCAGTTAGTAGCTATGTACAGTTTTATTAATAGGAAAATATTTATAAGAATGGTTATCTGTTTTTTTGACAACTAATTTGGTGCGATATGTAAAATCGTAAATTCCCAATTGAGTGTTGACATTTGATATCCTGTTTTTTGAAGTTGTATTTTCAGTGAATTCCACAGTTTGAAAACACATTTACAACTCCAAAACATGTGGAGAAGGTCCGCTATTTCATCTTTACAATGTGGACACATTGGGGAGTTTTTAGGGTTAAATTTATGCAATCTAAGACATGTGTAATAAGCATTATTGTATATTATGATTTGGGTAAATGCTATTTTTTGAAGTGATATGGATTTTATAGTTGAATTAATTGCTTGTACTATTCTATGATTCTCTATCGATGGTAATTTATCTTTCCAATATTTAGATATGAGTATATTTTCTTGAAATTTCATCTCCTTTATTAATTTGTATGAGGATGTTATAAATTTATTATTTTGACTAAGGGTTTGCCATAGTAAGCTACATTTCCTTTGGTCTTCTTTAATTATATTGATCTCCTGAAAGTAACCTATACATAATTCTTTATCTGTCTCAATATAAACATGTAAGTTTTGGGAAGGCCCATTTGATTTATTATTTCATGCAGTGTACAATTCAAATATGGGTATATATCTTGCAGTGTGATATTAATTATAAGTGGAATTTTTTTAAATCTATTGTCTGGTTATTTATTTTCAAGTTAGGGTTTTTGTGGATAGGCTGTAGAATCATCATAGGTTGGAGAAGACCCATTGTTTTAAATAAGTTCTGTGTTCTTAGTATGGAGTTTTTGAGGGGTTCCATTATATTATGTGCTTTAATATTTTCATTATTTAAGAAATGTAGCGCTTTAGGATTTATATTCAAACTTTGAATATGTTTACAACTTAATTTTACCCAATATGGGGACCAGGTATTTTCTTGTGAGTTGTAATTAGCAATTCTTAGGATTCTGTTTGCATTTATAATCAAGTAATAATACTCAAAGTTTGGAAGGTCTAACCCCCCCCCTTTATTTTAGGTGTCATCAATTTATCATATGAAATTCTACATTTTTTAGGTTCCCAAATAAATTTAGCAAATTCAGTGTGTATTTGCTTAAAATTTTTTTTGGGTATTAATAATTATGAGGACATAAAGATGCATAATAATCTGGGCAAAATATTCATTTTGATAATTGAGACTTTTGCAAGCGATGGTAATTTTAGATTTTTCCATCTTTTTCGGTCAAGTAAAATGTGATCCCATTTTTGTTTGATATTATTAGGATAGAAATTTTTATTATCTGTAGAGAATATAACTCCTAAATATTTAATCCTTTCTTCAGATATTATTTGACCTATTAGCGGTAAAAGTGAGAAAGGTTTTGGCGTTTTTAGCAGAAAAATGTTAGTTTTTTTATGTTTATTTTATAGTTTGATATTAAAGAGAAGTATTTAATAGCCAAAAGTATTTTCTCCACGTCTGTGACTGGTGTTGTACAATATATATTCAGATCATCAGCAAAAGCTGACAAGAAAATTTTTGTGTTATATATTACTGGTGCATTGTGGTATATATTCTGTTTGATATGTAAAAATAAGGGTTCTAAATATAGGTTAAATAATAAAGGAGATAGAGGACATCCTTGTCGAGTACCATTTTTAATTTGAATTCTATTAGACCAGTGTTTATTTATGTATAGTGCTGTATAAGGATTGTTGTATAGTATTTGCAGTGTTAGTATAAATTCTTGGGGTATATTAAAGTATGGTAAGATTTGGAATAAAAATTTTATGTTGACTCTGTCAAATGCCTTCTGTGCATCTATAATAAGAGCATATATGTTTAGATTATATTGATTTGCATAATAAATTAGTGTGTGTAATGTTAGTGTGTTGTCACTGGTTTGTCTAGATGTTAAGAAACCAGATTGTTCACTTGAAATAATTATCTCTGTTATTTTAAATCTATTGGCCAAAATAGATGTTAAGATTTTGGTGTCTATATTGAGTAATGATATGGGTCTGTAGTTGTCTGGATTCTGTGGGTCAGTTTTTTCTTTAGGTATGAATATTGTTTTGGATGCATTAAAATGAATATCATTAATTTTATTGTTTATAATATAATTAAGTGTATGAACTAGGATTTGTGCCACAACACGGTGGAATGTTTTATAAAACTCTGCTGTGAGACCACCAGGGCCTGGAGATGTATGTGGTTTCAATTTTTTAATTGTTGTTACTATTTCTTCCATGGTTATTGGTTTTATTAAATCTTTTTGCTGTTTCTCATCAATTTTCGGAAAATTAAGTTTTTGAAGAAAATCTCTATCTTTTCCATTTAAGTTCAGGTGTTCTTGTTCTCCATATATTTGTGAGTATATGATTTCGAAAATGTTAATAATATCCTCAGTTTTTGTATAACTTTTGTTCTTATAAAGTATTTCAGCAATTTGCGAGGGTGCTTTAGACTGATTAATAATCCTTGCTAGAGCACGTGATGGTGTTTGAATGTGATTAGCATATATTGCAAGAATTCTGGTTTCTTGAAATGATAGATTATTGTTGTGAGTCATAGGTTCATAGGTAGGTACTAGGCTATCGGCCCTAAGGCCCATACAAGCCTAGCCAAAAAATGTACCCTGGCTTTCGCCACCCAAGAAAATTATTTTCCTGTGCCCCTGTCGAGCAGAGCCACAGAAGTGATCCCCGGGGTGAATTTTCCATTTCCCATCCAATCATCAAGATTTTTCTTGAAGAGTGCTAATGAGGAGCTCTGTTTGACATAGATAGGTAGTCTGTTCCAGAGTATGGGAAGTCTCTGGGACAGGAATCTATCCCTCCAGCATGTTCTGTTTATTGTGGTGACAAGGTTAAGGTCCCTAGAGCGTGTAGCTCGGAGGGATTGGGATTTCTTTAAGTGGAGCATGTCCAACAGCTCTGGGTTTGACATAGCTTTGTATGTTAGGCAGAGATCACCCCTGAGTAGGCGATATGCGGTGGAGTAAAGCTGTAGTTTTTTGAGACGGTCTGCATAGGGCATCTGTTTGAGGCCAGTAATCCTCTTTGTGAGGTATTTCTGTGGTCTTTCCAGTTGTTGTAGATGTCTTGTGAGGTACACACCAAAAGGGGTGTTGTACTCTATAATGGGTCTAATGAGTGATGAGTAGAGGGGAACAATGACCTCTTTTTTCTGGATGAGAATCCTTTTGTGATGAGATGAGCCACGTAGAAGGATTTCCTGACCACTGTGGCGATGTGATTATCAAAGGAGAGACTACTGTCCACCTGTGTCCCAAGGTCTCATCACATTTTCGGCATTAAGTAGACTACCAGCTATGTGGTAGTTCATGGGTACAGAGTTTTTACCAAAGGGGATGACAATACACTTTTTGGCATTGAGCTTCAGGCCATGGCTTTGACACCAGGTATCTGTCTCAGTGAGGCCCTTTTGTAGTTTGTCCACATCGTTAGGAGTTTCGATTATGGCTCCTAGTTTGCAGTTATCTGCAAACTTTGTTAGCCAAAGACCTTCTGTGTTGGCCTGCACTTCAGAGAAGTAGATACCAAACAGGAGAGGACCCAGGACTGAACCCTGTGGTACTCCACTTGTCAGTGGTCTGATGTCGGATTTGGAAACCGCTACTTTCACAGTGTGGGTTCTGCCCATGAGCCAGTTGGCAACCCATCTTGTGACATAGGGATTTATACCTAGTTTAGTGAGCTTATCTATAATTCCAGAGTGGGGGATGGTGTCGAAAGCCTTGGCGAGATCTAGATAAGCTGTGTGAACCATTTTACCCTCATCTATGGCTTTGGTGACTGCTTCGAAGAAGTCAATCAGGTTCAGGAGACATGATCTGCCTTTTACAAATCCAAACTGAGTAGGGTCCAGAGTTTGGAGATTACCAATGTCTTTGTTTATGAGTTCCACGATGATACGTTCCATGGCCTTGC